>NW_011480439.1:43817-56904 GCF_000754665.1 Bison bison bison
CGGGAAACCCCTGCCCCCCTGCCCGCACCCAGACTTGGCCTCACCTGGAGCGTGGGCGGGCAGCAGCGGGTGGCCAGGTGCTCCGTCAGGAGGGCTCGGAGGGGCCGCGCAATGTCGTGGAAGGAGGGCAGGGCGCCATAGGCGAGCACACAGCGCCTCACCAGAGCCAGACACACGGCCAGGCAGGACAGCCTGCAGGACGAGAGTGGCCCCATCACCCAGAGCCAGCAGCTCCCTGGAGGTGGAGGCCTCCCCCACGCGGGCCAAGGGCCTCCAGGTCAGACACGTGCCCTGAGCAGTGGCCGCGGGGAACGGCAGGAGCTGAAGATGACATCCTGTGTTCCCGAGCAGGAAGAAGGCTTCGGGACAACTGAGAAGAGTGGCTCTACCTTGGTATTAAGTTGAACAACCCACATACATGGGAGAGACCCAGGAAAACTGACTCACTCACTATGACGGCTGAAGCCCTCATCTTAAATAAACCTCACTTTGCTGAACTCATTTGTTAGATCTAATAGCTTTCTGCGGAACCCTGAGGATTTCCCACAGATAAACCCAGTGAGCAGCGATAACGCAGGGCATCTTCACGGTGCTGGGTGCTGTCCGGCTCCTGGCCTGGCCTCTGAAGTCCAGGCTGGTGCCACAGCCCACAGCCCCGGGCCTGCATGTACCTGGTATGATTGGCCTCCGTCTCAGTCTGGGCTTTCAGGCCGCCTGCCCACTGGAGGGGGAGGCTTCTCCTCTGCCACGTGGCCATGTCCTCCTCATCAGAAACCAAAAGCAACTCCGAGTTCTTCCCAAGTGCTCTGAAAGGGTGCACCAGAGTGTAACCTGGGTTCCGGGTGGGACAGGGAGAGACGGCCTGAGATCACGGGCTGCAGGCAGGCTCTGCAGGGTGAAGCCTGCGGAAGTTCACTGGACAAGCATGCACTGTGTTTACCACCAGAGATGAGGGGCAGCTCTGGCAGGGGCACCTGGGCCAAGTCCAAGCATGGCAGTCCCTGCCCTCATGGGCACGCTGGACTGAGCATCAGCAAGAAGCGACAGACCAAGGAAAAGCAGAGGAGGGTGAGGGGCCCCTCAGGAGAGCTGGCCGGGCGGGGGCAGGATGGCGTCTAACCATATGAAACAAGTGAAAGACTCGATAAGCCGTAACCATTATTCCATCCCCACCCCCAACACTGCTTCCACTCACGACCGACCCGGAACACCATGCTCGCGCGTTTCTGGCGCAGAGTCTGCCACCTGGGGGTCCTTTACCCGCACTCGGCTCACTTGTGCCACGTGGAGAGCGGCTACTGTGCACAGCACGCCCAGTGTGATCCTGACTTCACAGTGAGGCTGTGTGCGCGCGTCCGCACGAGCGGAAAGGCTGCTCTGGACGACAGCGCTTTTGTCTTCTAACTTTCCCACGCTCTGAGCTTTCTACTTTTTTGACTATGAATTATTTCTCAAGACTTTAAATTTCTGAAGCACAATGTACTTGAAAAAGCTTCCTGGAACCAACTCACCTTGGCTCTGCTTGTTTGGAGTTGCCATGTGAAGAATCCCAGCGAGAAAATTGATGAGCTCAGGAATGAACCTCTGGGACAGAGCCACATAGTCCAGGAACACGCAGCACACGAAGAGCCCCTTGACAGCGTCTTGCAGTGACCGCACAGGGCACTGGCGAGGAGTGCAGGGCTGGTCAGGAATGTTCCGGAACGCCTGCTGGCAGGCACCCAGCTTCCCCAGGACTCTGGCCTCCGCGGTGGAGCAGAGGTGGACGAGGGGCCCCGGAGACAGGACTCTGTGACCACGAGGTCCACCGCTCGTGGGGAACCAGTTATAACCCCCACAGTAAGCGGGCACCGACCACATGCCCATCGAGGAGAAGGAACAGTTTGGACTCTTAAAGCCAGCAGGGGTCTGACGGGATGCTGCGCCCTGTCACCCTGTCCAGGGGCCCTGGGAGGGGCACCGCCAGCCTGATGCCACGCCCTGTCACCCTGTCCAGGGGCTCTGGGAGGGGCACTGCCGGCCTGCTGTGTTCGCAGGCCCTTGCAGGGGGGTTTTGTTCAGTCACGGCCCTTGCACACTCCAAGGGGAGCAGGCTCTGATGGGGACTGTCTGACGTACCTTGGTGAGCAGCTGGCTCAAGCACAGCAGCGCAGGCGTGATGACCGGGTGCCAGAAGTCAGAGGTTGGGAACAACATCCCAGCAATTTTCAAGTAAATGAGCTGGAGAAGCAGGCCACCACCCAGATTAGAGGAGGGACGCACAGGACAGCCTGCTGTGCGCCTCTGTGCTGATCACAGAAGCAGACCCCACTCGCTGGGGACAGTGACCCATGCTGCCAGGACACTAGGCCCCAGACAGGCGGGAAGCAGAGGCTGACACCTCAGGCTCGCCACCAACCAGTCAGCAGAAAGGCCACGAGCTGGTCACACAGCCGCGACCCTCACCTCAAAGTTGCCTTTAAACCCCTCCCCAGAAACCCATCGGGAGTCTGGGTCTCTTGAGCATGAGCAGCCCGTCCCTGTCCAGCGCCTGCAGTAAAGGCTGTGCTGTCCTTCCCCAGGACTCACAACCGCTCACTGGCTCTGCGAGCATAGGGCAAGCGTGGAGCCATTTGGTTCGGTGACATCAACTCCTAAACCCTCACGCCAGCCTACGGGTCATGGAGCACTGCAGCCACTGCTCCTGCCCGCAGTGGGGAAGGCCCGGCCCGCGAGCCCAGATGGGGACTGGGGTGAAGCCCAGGTGGCCGGCTAATGCCGGCCTGCCCCGCAGGAAGTCGCTGCAGGGAGGCCAGCTGGGTCCGCTCGGACACGGCTCCACAGGGAAGGGGCCGCGGCTCCCAGGAGGGCTGAAGCCACGGACCCTGGCTCAGGCCCCTGCTTGAGAAGCCTGTTAACCACCAACATGAAGCCTGGACTCGCAGGTTCCTGCCAGCACCGTTAGCTCATTTTCAACCCAGAGAGCAAAGAATGAGATAGTTGAGCAGGATCCCTCCAGTGAGCGGACAGGACAACAGCCCTGGAGTGTGTGAAACCTCAGAAACCTCAGAGCCGTCAAAGCGTCCTCAGAAAAACACGCGCCCAGTGTGAACGGCTCTGTTCACAGAGAAAGCAAACCAGGAACTCTGTTCCAAGCACACGGCAGCTCACTGTTAACCGTCAGCACTCCTCCCGGGCCTGGTCCCGTGCGATCCCCAGATGGCCCTGGAGGCGCTGGGCAGACACCCCCTAGAAGCCCCCACCCCTCCGTGCCAGGACACCACACAGGACGGCCGATGTCTGCAAGCCCCCGCTCACCACGTCCAGGCCTGGGAAGGCTGCCCGGCCTGTGGTCTCAACGGTCCCTTCCATCTCGTGCATGGCGTCTCGGAGGACAAATTTCACAGCGTCACTTGCAGACTCAGGAAACATCTGGCAAAGGTTATACAATGGCCTGTTAATCAGAAACACAGGTCAGGGAGGATGTCTGCAGGGAACAAAGATAAGAAACCTCACATTCACCATTCTGCTGTGGCGTCAGCTGCCTACCACGTTGGAGCCGGAAGCCCTGACTCTTATGCCTGACAGGCCGTGCTGGTGACCCAGGAACTTTTCCAATAGTGTCTGTGATAATCTGGACTCATTTTCACCTTCTCCTAGAATCCTGGTTGTGACTTTCTGGCAGTGGTGGCAGAATGAGTCCCGTCTGCACAAGTCACAGCCCGGGGAGCAGGTCCCATGTGTCCTGAACCCACGGATGCCTCGCCAGCTCTCCTGGGGGCAGAGGCTGCACAGGGGAGGGCGTGCAGCCCAGGCCGGCCTTGGGTGTCTGCTGTCATCACCCCCCGCCCCCAACTCAGCACCCTGGCCACTGCATCCTGCTCCAGCCAACAGGGCCCCGGAGCCAGTAGCTCTGCCCGCAGGGGCCCTTTTGCACAGGGTGTAGACCCAGCCCAGAGCTCCCACGGGGGCAGGAGCAGACAGCGAACGAAACACATGAGCCAGCAAATACTCCGAACAAGCCTGAAGGGGCGCAGCTGTCACAGGCCCATTTGTTCGGCATTTAAAACACCCCCGTCCAGGGCGGTGGGGAACACGCGGACAGGACTGAGGGCCGGAGCTCGCTGCGGGTGCAGGGCCAAGGCGGCCTCCCCGATGCCGAAGCCACTTTACGACTTCACTGAATGGCACAGAATTTGTTCAACTTGGCCCCTGGTTCCAGATAACCCCCAATTTTCACTCACACAACCAGCTTGTCGATGACGCCGAGGTCTGGCGGGTCGCTTACAGCCAGGTCTCCAATGTATTCCAGAAGGAAGCCAAACAGTTTCTGCAGGAACAGGGTAGGTCAGCGCCCAGGGCAAGCCCAGAGAGCCCCACCCAGGACACCCGCCCCCACACCCTCGAATGGCCGGCGGTGTCGAGGGCTGCAGGGATGGGTGCAAGATGGGAGGCAGGCTGCAGGGCGGGGTGTGCAG
The DNA here is from genome assembly GCF_000754665.1 of Bison bison bison. Taxonomy (NCBI): domain Eukaryota; kingdom Metazoa; phylum Chordata; class Mammalia; order Artiodactyla; family Bovidae; genus Bison; species Bison bison. The sequence continues at coordinate 48,275 of NW_011480439.1, forward strand.
GGCCCGGGTGTGGCTCCCTCGGCCGGGAGGCAACACCAGACTCCTGGATGGAGAACGTGACCAGCCCCGCTGTGGTCAGGGAGCGGCTTTACTGGGAGAGGACAGGCGCACGCCCAGCATCCACTCCCCGGAACCCTCGTGCAGGGTAGACTCATGGTGGGTAGTGCCGGGGCTCCCCTCACACCCCCGGGCCTGCCACGGACCCGGAGCCGACACCCATCCAGGCCCCGCTTGCTGGCCCGCCCCCATGGAAAGTAGCCAGCCGCGAATACGGCGAGCGCTCGGTGGCCGTCGGTGCCGTGGCTGCCAGGCCTCTGCCCACTCCTGGTGCCGCAGGGGGACAGCCAGCGTACTTCCAGCTTTGCTTTGTTCCCCACTGCGAGGCTTGGGTGGTTGCATTTCTGAATTCTCTCCACAACCAAAAGCTGGTCTTCCATTGATTTTCCGGACAGTAAAGACTTCAGTTCCTCGCAGGATTCGGGAACTATCAAAATAACAAACAAAAAGCACAAAACACACTCCACACTTATCTTGTAAAATGAGAACTACTCACATTTCCGGTAACACAAACATGAATACTGAACACAAACTAAGCAACAGAACTCCGTTTGCTTCCCCCACGGAGACAGTTCCGCCCGTATCATAGAAACCCTCTTCTTATGTGAGTATCACGAGTTCCAACAGATCCCCCCGGAGGACAGATTCCCCTGGCAGCCCTCAGCACTGCGGAGTCACACAACGGCCAAGAGGCCGCCCGGAGCCCTGGGGTCAGGCCCGGGGGACGCTGTGGAGAAGGATGACCGAGTCTGTCTGCGAGCCAGGCTGGCACAGACAGGCAGGGTGGGGGTGTGGCCGGGTTGGCCCCGCCCCCCTGCTAACACAGCCCAGCCGGGCAGCCTCGCCAGGTCCCCCTGCTACTCGGAAACCTCAACGCCAGGGGTCTGCCAACCTGCGAAGGTGTAGGGCAGCTGGGCCCTGGCTGCCGCCTGGTCGTCCCTTGGCAGCCGCTCTCCAGGGCTTGGACGCTGATCCCCCTGGAGCTGCGCGTGCACTTCCACACTGTCGGCGTCAGACTCCCGGCCCACAAGGCCGTCGGCGCTGTGGGCGTCCTTGCTGTCGGCGTCAGACTCCAGGTCTGAGTGGCCGTCCGGGCTGTCACTGTCCTCCGGGCCCCCCTCGCTCCAGCCTTCACCCTCCTCCTCTTCTTCCTCTCCGCTCTCCCCACCACTGGAGTCCCCACTTGGCTCCTCCTCGACGTTCATCTTCCCATCCTGCGAACAGAGCGCGGACACCAGACACATCAGTACTCTGGTACAGCAGGCAGTATGGCTGTGGCCGTGCCCGAGGGCTAGGGGCCTGGGGGCACCGGGCCTCTCCCACCCTTTCGAGACCGCTGCGCGTCCATGGGTTCAAGGCCTGGGACCCGCGCTCTGCGGTCCCTGCCACCAGGACTCTGGGCAGAGAAGCTAGCTGTTTCTAGAAAGACAGTTTCCGTCTGTGGTAAAGCTATCAGGTGAGAAACCAGAAAATCTGCCGCTTTAAATGAAAACCAGGAAAGAAGGCAAACACCTCACTTTGTAAGAAAGCAAGCGCCGGTCATCTGTGTCCAGCACGAAGCCGTCGTTCAGGTCGTCGGCCGACAGGTGCTTTGGTCTCTTGCTGTGTGCATCCTCGTCTCTCCCGAGCATCCTCCGGAGCCTCTCGGCCTGAGCAGGAGGAGGGTTGCTGCTGAGCGCGCACCGGGCAGGGACGCAGGCCGCCCAGCGCCCCCGGCCTCGCAGCTGCATCAGGCCTGCCCTCTGCTTTCTGTCTTCAGCCAGACAGGCAGCCCTCGGCACGCATCGTATGGAACACTTATTTAACAAAAATAAAAACAAGTATCGCAGCAGAAATACTTCTGGCACAAGGAAGGAAAAACCCTGTTAGACTGAGGTTTCTCTGACCAAGTGACACCCGCCAACCGGAGTGAACTTCACTCGCCGCCAGACCCCAGGAGAGGAACCCAACCCCACGCTGAGGCCTGACACACCGCAGGCGGCCCCCGACGGGAGCAGGAACAGCCAGAAGCGCAGGAGCAAGCCTCTATTTCGTGTTTGTTTGTAACATATGGAAAATTTAAAAAACTTTTAAGAGAAAAACGTGAGACAGGAGTGCACTGTATCGCCAGCAGCTGTTTTGAGGTAAATGAATTAGGAAAAAATGTCATTTTTGTTATACTGGGTATTATCTGCTTTTTTTTTTTTTTTTGCTTATAGTCAAAAATATAGTAAAACAGTATTTCAGGGCTTCCCTCTTAGCTAAGTTGGTAAAGAATCTGCCTGCAGTGCAGGAGACCTGGTTCCATCCCTTGGTCAGAAGATCCTTGGAGGAGGGTGTGGCAACCCACTCCAGTATTCTTGCCTGGAGAATCCCATGGACAGAGGAGCTTGGAGGGCTGCAGTCCACGGGGTCACAACAGTCGGACTTATGGACTAAACCATCACCCTCATCACCACAGTAAACAAACAGAAACTTATCCGTAGGCTATAAAGAGCCCACTGATAAAAGGCTCCCCAGGGCAGTGCCCCCAGCCCCGCCAGTACCTCCAGGCGTCTGAGACGCTCCTGCTCCTCCCTGGCCAGCTCCTCCTCCGTTTTCATCCTGTTAGAGGGCTGCGCTTTCATTTCAAAGCCGAGCTCACGAACCATCATGTCATATGCATCAGGCTAGGGCAGACAGAAGAATTTTTTCTAAATAGAAAAGACCTGCATGATCGGCTCCCCACGCGTGTCGCTCGTGGCTGGGCGCTGTTGCGGAAGGGCCGAGCTGTGTCCCGAGCCTTCTCTGCTTGTGTGACTGGTCCCGGTCAGGCCTGGCAGGCACTTCTGGGCCACATACAAAAATTCTTCTCCAAATACATCTGCTTTAAGAAAACCGACCCTTGCCCATTTAGGCATTAAGTCCCCAAACGGGGTCCTGAGGAAAGAACAGGGAGGTCGACGCACGGATGTGCAGACGGCCACAGGGGAGGCTGGTGAAATACTACTATTTCTTAGAAACCAGTGACTCAGAAGACGGCAGCTTTTTCAACACTTACACTAAAATTCGGATACCCCCTGAAGGTCTTCCCCCACCCCAAGTCTTCCTGATACCAAGAAACCACCATTTTCTTTAGTGTCATTTTTCTGGAGTAAATATTGAAATAACTTCCACTTTACTTCCACCCCAACGGAACACACATCAGCTACCTCAATATCAAAGTTCAACAAAACACTCAGGTCCTAGAAAGGAGAGCAGATGCCCGGCTCCCCCTTATCTGTGGAATAAGTGCATGGCTCGAGGCCAGGCCAAGCGAGACGTGTCCGCCCCACCTTGGGCTTCTCCTTTCCGCCTCCACTCTCAGACTTGGGCGTCTTGCAGGCCAGGAGAGCCTGGATTTCTTTCCAGTCTTGGTCTAGCTTCTCTGTGAGTTCAAGGGCATCTTCCCGTTGAGCCTGTCTCTCCCTCTGGGGAAAAAACACAGATGGAACACACCCCATTACTGTCGGTGTCCAGGCCCCACTGGACAACCGCTCAGCCAACACCCACCTTGCCGACTCAAACAGACCATGAGAAAGGAGCCTCTCAGGAGCCCACCAGGCAGAACCAAGTCCCCGCTGTGAGGCTGTTCCTCGACTCCTGATATGCGCCAAAACCAACTCAAAACACCCGTCCCCCAAATCAAACTCCCAAACACAAGAAACCATCAGGGTACCTGCCCGATGGCGTTACCACGCATCCTGTGCTCCTAGGCAAGCGACCACTTTCATTACATTCACAGAAAGTTTTAATACAACCTAAAACCGCCCAGCGAGAAAAGGCGGGGGCGTCCCAGCGCTGAGTCCCAGGGCAGAGGTGCCCTGGCACGAAGGAAGCTGCTCACCTTCTCCTGCTTGGACCTGGCGATGAGCTCCTCAATCAGCTCCCTGCGGGACTTGGGTGGCTCCTCGCCCCCGCTGGGCTGCTGGGTGGCCTTCCCGGGGACCGGCCCGCTTCCGCCTCCGAAGTGCGTCGCGGTCAGCTCGGCTGCAAATGGAGCAGAGAACCCCGTGAAGCCCAGGCCCCCCCAGAAGCGGGTTTTGCAGTTGCTCTGCCAGTGTTTCTCCGAGCTCGGTCCTGAGAACCCATTCCACGTTCAAGAGGAAATTCTCACTGGGTGGTCACTGAGATCATACGTACAGTGGCACTTAAACCAGACGAGCCCCTCTGAGAAAGCCCAGAGACACAAGAATGGGTCAGTGACTGGTTCCTCTGCTTCCCAGAATGCTCTGCACATTAGAAACCACAGTCACGTAGTGTTCTACTAACTCAAGATTGTTCACAGTGTTTTCTGAAAATAAAAATTTATAAACAAGGTGCTAGGACATGAAAGATCCCAGAAAGGATTCTCAAAGGAAAAATAAAATCTGTTGGCGCACTTAGTACAGGATTTAATTAGAAAATTTGAGTTGACTTTTAAGATGGAATTCTCCTAAGCAAGGAGAACACGTATTATGTAGTTGAACAAAACAGAATGTTTCCTAATGGTTCATTGTTAAAGGTACAGTAAATATATTTTTAGAAGTTAACAGGCTTTTCTCGTACAAGTTACTTAGATTTTGATGAGCTTGCTATAAAAACCAGAGGAGGACAGGAAGCCTCAAAGGAACAGCTGAGTCCCCAGGACCAACACCTGGAGCTGGACGCTCACTTTCCCCAGCCACCTGACACCACAGCTCCTCGCAGCAACATGGCGGGGGGCTGCCGACTATGTGATAAAGGTCATGCCATCAAACGTACGGGCCCTTCACCCACAGTGCAGGTGAGTGTGCGTTAACCGTGAAGTGTGAAGAGCTCTGAACAACAGAAAGTGCAAAACGAAAGGCTCTGGAGATGAACTACGTTCTCTCTCAACCACAGAGCCTCAGCAGTCGTGCCCGCCTCCTGGTACTGTGGATGATCCACGGGCCACCCTCATTCCCAGGCCTCCTGCCCCCGCGTCACCCACAAACCAAAAGGCGGTCATGGGTTTAATGTGTTGGCTTTCCACACACCAGGAAGCAGCAGCTTTTCTGAAGATGCTGAACAGAGGGTATTTTAATCCACAAGGGTGAAACCCTAGTGACACGACCCCGACCTTATAGAAGGGCCCAAGATGATCAGACCTGAGCTGACTCCGAACTCAGTTCAGCTGCATGTCAATGTTAACTCAGTTCGATGTATATCTCCTTCATTACTACCTATAAATAAGCAGCTCAATGTTCCTTTCTCCACAAAACTGCCACAATTGGTTCTGGAGTAAACAAAGCCTAAGAGAACTAGATAAACACTGTCCTGGAACACACTTGGTCAGAACCAATGACTCAGTGGTAGCAAAGCAGAGTGGGTTTGCACAGAAGTGCTGTCCAGGGATTAGCACGGTGGGTTTTACCTACAACGGATGGACAATCTCCCCAATTCTCTGAGCTCATGGGTAAAATGAGCTGGGGTAAAGTTCGAACAAGAGAAAGCATACAGAAGTGCCTTCTCAGCTTACAGAAGTCTGTATATCTTATGGACGCATACACCTTTTGAAAGGTCTGCAGCTGCATTTTCTCGGAGTCTGGGCAGGAATGGCAGGAAGAGCGTCCTGGAGCAGAGCACGCGGGTGCCCGGGCCTCACCTGACAGCGCTCCCCGGCCCTCAGTGTCGCTGTCACTATCGACGATGTCGTTGTGCTTTTCGATATCCGCCAAAGACTGGCCGTAATGAGTTAATTCTTCATCTTCATTTAGGTTGTAGATGCTTTTTTTTTCATGTTGTCGCTAACAGGACAGAAAAAAAGTCCATCTCCTAAAATTTCCATATTCATTTAAAGTTTTAAAAAAATTACTTTTTTCATTTTTGTGCAATGCGTCAATGCTGCTTTAAGATGATTCTGGGTCATTTGAGCAATGATTCAGACAGAAACAGAACCTACAGAAGGTAAATAAATCAACCGGCCCATCTAAGGCGCTGGGAAATGGCACTAGGACCTCACCACCACACTCGGACCCCCTCCAGGATGCGTCACTGCTGTGCACTCTGGCTGAGGCATCTCTCCGCCCAGCTGGTGTGTGCAGAAGGCTGCTTCCCCTTAGGCCTAGCCAGGCGAGCCACACCATTCATGATTCCCCGCTGTCACCCACAGAAGCGTAACTGAACGAGGGGGACTGGCCTCCTCCTCCTGACTTCTGGGCAAGGAGACAGCAGGGGACCCTCCCCGGTCTCCCCTACCTGCTGCTCCAGAGCAAACCTCTTCATCATCTTCTCCTCCGGGCTGATGCTGCTGTTGTACTCCCCAAAGCGTTTATCTCGGAACACGTTGGACTTATCCCTTTCCTTGTACTCCTTCAGCAGAGTCTGGGTGCGCTGAAAAGCAGATCACAGAACTGTCTCTCACTGGTCCTGGCAACTCTGAGCTCTGATGCTTGGCAATCTGGGTCCCCAGAATGGAGCCACTACCGCAATGGGACACACTGACGGGTCTAATGAACTGGAAGACACCATTTTTTATGCCTCAGGCCACTGAAACTAACAGTCCAAGAAAGGCCAATCTATTGGCTACAAAAACTGATCTCAATTACTGAGGGGAAACTGCCAGACAATGGAGTCAAGAGCAGACCAGGAACCCAGGGGATTCGCTAGGGAGTGCTGGTACCTTGTGCCTAACACCCAAGGTTACAGCGAAACAACAGCAACCAGAAAAGAGCAGGACAAACGAGTGCTCAGAGGTCACTCTGCCAGGTGAAGCAGCCAGATGAGTTGAGGTTGGTAGCTGAGAGAAAGAGAAGCCAGGGAACCAGGAGCTGAGTAGCTCTTTATGTCAACACCACCACCACCATCAATTACAGAGACTGCGGCAGCATTGCCTGTCTTTGGCTGGTTATGTTCATATACGTGCCAGTATCTGTATATATGGTCGACAGGGAGGCCTGGTGTGCTGTGATTCATGGAGTCCCAAAGAGCTGGACTCGACTGAGCAACTGAACTGAACTGATTGCTAAAATCTGTGTGTGTGCGCTGTTGCTTCAGTCACATCTGACTCTCTGAGACCCCACGGAGTGTAGCCCGCCAGGCTCCTCTATGGGATTCTCAAGACAAGAATACTGGAGTGGGTTGCCATTTCCTCCTCCATGAGAAGGGAAGATCCTGGATCAAACCCGCATCTGCTGCACTGCAAACAGATTCGTTACCGCTGAGCTCCCAAACCAAAAGTCACAGTGCTCTCTGGGTCATTCGAGGACACGCACGTGTTGCCCAGGAGGTGGAGACAAGAGTGAGGACTTAGGACCCCACCGCAGCACCGCCTCCCAGTGCGGGCTCCGGGAGGCGCCTACAGCCTCATCTGAAAAGGAGAGAATGGCAGTTCCTACCTCAGTCTCCTAAGGAGAAAACAGGACACTGAGGCTTAAGTAGGGAAGACACATCTGTCTGTTCTGGAGCTCCTGCTGCCCGCACCCTGCCCCAGCCTGCCCTGAGGTGTGTGGTGGGGGCATGGCGGAGTCAGCGGTAAGACTGTCTTGTCTTCCGCTACTGCCAGTTCCTTCAAGTCAGGATGATGTTTGATTCCATTCAAAGATCAGTCGGATCGCACACTGGGACAGCACAGTCTACGAGCCCATGAAGACAGGGTCAGGGGTTACTCCACCTTTACCCCCTTCACCTGCCAGAACAGCGCCTAAACAAGAGCGCGCAGCGGCGTGCCAAGCTTTCCCAGGTGTTTAAACCCAGTGCACACCCTAGCCCTTACCGAATGTGTGACTGTAGGAAATTTACTTGTCCTTTCCGTGCCTTAATTTTTTCACTAACCTACTAATGTCTCCTCCTCAGGATGACAATAAATAGTTAAAACCACCCAGTGAGCATGTCTCAGAAGCTACATAGAGAATGCCAGCAGAATGGAATCTGAAAGTACAGAATAGTCTGGGACAGTGAGCACAAGAAAAGGGATGGCTGTGAGGTTTTCCAAAAAGGTTAGCATTTCAGTTACCTTGCAAAGGACAGTCATGTGCTTCAAAAGTGAAGTTGCTCAGTCGTGCTGACTCTTTGCGACCCCATGGACTGTAGCCCACCAGGCTCCTCGGTCCATGGGATTTTCCAGGCAAGAGTACAGGAGTGGGTTGCCATTTCCTTCTCCAGAGGATCTTCCCGACCCAGGGCTCGCACACGGGTCTCCCGCACTGCAGGTGGATTATTACCGTGTGAGCCCACCAGGGAAGTCCTATGTTGATGCATTCCTTCACCAAGCATCTACTGAGCAGCCTGTGTAATCCCTTATCCTTAAACCAGCAGAGCTCAGTCTCAAGGAAGGCGGTTAAGCGGGCCCCACGGTGACCAGGGCGGCACAGAAGTGATTAGCTATGTCAGAGGAGGCTGGACCTGTGCGCTGGGGCTCCAAGGAGCGACAGCAGTTCTGCAGGGCGATGTCGCCCCATCACACGCAGAAGTAGAGGCAAGAAGGTGCACACACTCCAGCCGACACACGACGCACACACGGCGTCTAACTGCGCCGGGCTGTCCTGAGGGCTCTCTCAGGGGACGCGTCCCACCCTTCCAGTCGCCCGCCCAGGAGGTAGGTACCATTGGCACATCCTATGTACACAAGGGGAACC
>NW_011480439.1:57253-57771 GCF_000754665.1 Bison bison bison
CCCTCCCCGGAAGGCCCGGCTCCCCGCTGACCTTCTGAAGGGCCCGCGCGCGCGACACCCCGGGCAGGCCCACGTCGTGGCGCGTCTTCCTGCCCAGAACCTGGAACTTCTGCCGGTTTACTTTCACCTCGAATGGGTTGGGGTTCGGCCTCGCCCGGCTCCCCAACGCGCCCGCCGGGGCCGCAGAGGCCTTCCCGCGCGCGGCGGACCTGGCCTTCCCCATGGCGACACACGCCACACCTCAGGGTGCGGACGAGGAAGAGAAGGCGGCCGCGGCTCGGGTTCCCTCAGCAGACACGTGCGGCTTCGCAGCCTGAGACAGCCGCCCGCATCTCGCGATCACTGAGGCAGCGAGAAGTAGGAACGTTGGGTAAAATACTGCCACGCCCCCGCGCAGCCTTCTCGCCCACAGGCCGAGCGACTACAACTCCCAGCAGGCCGCGCTCGCGCCCGGCACCTCCGCCCCGCGCGGGGCCTTCTGGGAGCGGTCGTGGCCCGCGAGGCGCCAGATCGGAAGA
>NW_011480439.1:58074-80990 GCF_000754665.1 Bison bison bison
GAGAACTTCTTGGCCAACACGATGCTGCTGAGAGCGCGCCAAGGTGGGTGCACAGCGGCGCCCCGACCCCGCCCGGGTCCTGAGCCCGTGCAGCCCCAGCCCTGCCGGGAACACCGACCCTGCCGCGGCCCCCGGATTTTCCGCGGAATCGGGACCCCCGGGCCCGCGCAGCCTGACTCTCTGGAGTGCGCGGTCAGCGAGTGGTCAGCCCGGGCACCTAACGCCTAAGCTGCTCCGTCGCCTTTCGGCGCCGCCTCGGGACCCGCGTGAAGGAAGCCCGCGCGCTTCTCCAGTCAGTCTGCTCTTGATCCCCTGTCCTGCCCTCCTTCCGGAACCTCGGGACGCAGTGTGGCTTCAGCGTCGGGCTAGCAGTGTGATCTGTCCCCAAGAGAGGAGGCCAGACCAACCAGTAAAGCCAGCGGCAAAGAACCGTGCCTTTGTGGTCTTCAAAGGGCCACCGAAGAGAATCCTGTGAACCACCCTGGGAGACTCTTCACTTAAGTGTCTATTGTTGTTGTTCAGTCTCTCAGTCGTGTCCGACTCTTCTGCGACCCGGTGGACTGTAGCCTGCCAGGCTCCTCTGTCCGTGAGATTTCCCAGGCAAGAGCGGGGGACTGTTACCATAGCATCTCTTCTTGGGTTTGAGGTTTGATGGTGTCCAGACTTGTGTAGAGTGGGTTTTAGCCCGGCTTAGGGCTAAATCTTTAGGGAGAGATTGAACACATTAGGAAGAATTCATGCTGGTCGCCATGTAGAAGCAGCAGTTGGGCCAGCCCTTCTGCTTGCTGACCCTAGGAATATAGTTCTCTGGGGAGGTGACTCCTCTGCTGCTCCTGGAGAGATGGGAGAGCTGGAGGCAGAGCCCACCCCATAGTTCTTCAGCCCCTTTGCTCTTAGGGATTCGGTGTGGGGTCAGCCGCTTCATCTTTGTGCTGGCAACAGAGTAAGTGCCCTCCTAAGGATGTGTATTTAATACAATCTGGAAGAAGTATTTTGTGTTCTGTCTCCCAGGGCTTCAGAGTTCCAGTCCTGGGTGCACATGTTGGCTAAGTCCTGGTGACCTGTGATGCTGCTGAGAAGCATCAATCAGTTCATCTTGTGATTAGTGCTTAACATTGTGTAAGAGAAATTAAACTGGAATATCAGACTTGGGGAGTTCTCTTTTTAAGCCACCTCCTTCCCATTTGTATCCTCAGCCGTTCAAGAAGAAAGATCTTGATTAAAATGTGCATGGTTTTTCACACCTTGGAGACTGCATCAGAAACACTGTGCAGGAAATTCTTGAAGTCACAGTGAGTGATGCAGAGAATTAGGGGTTACAACGGAGGGATTCTGAGTTCAGACGTAGTGAACTTTGTTATGTAAAGTGTTTGCTGTATTAGGAGTTGAAAATCAAGACCTCAATATTTTTGTGTGCTCACTTGAACCCCTCTGCGTAGAACGGAAGACGGGTAGGGAGAAGCCGGGTCCTGCTTTGCTGTTCAGGCCGTGGGGAGTCCTGAGTAAGATGGGGTGTTGATTGTCATCTGGCGCCCCTCACTCTGAACTCAACACTGATCGTAGAAGTGGACCATGCTCCATGGAAATCAGATCTGACTGAGGCTAAACCTGTTTTCTTTCTGCTCTGCTTTTATATCTGGGTATAATGAATGAATAGAGAATATTGTACAATAGAGAATATTGTACCAAACAGACTGCCTTACAGTGCTGTAGAGCTTAGGTAAGGAGGTACATGTAAGTGTGCTGTAAATGCTAAATAACATAAAACCACTGTTTTCTGCCATAAAGCCTAGGACCATGTTGATAATTGCTTAAGGAATTTGTATTAAGTTTGTTCCCGCAACTCTGAACTTGTGGTTTTATAACTCTGAGGAGGCCTGCCCCCAGCAGCAGGAGTGTTTCCTCCTGTGGTAAAGGAGTCGCTACGTCAGTGTGGTTAATGCTTAGAGAAGTTGAATCGGAAATGTCAGAAAGATGCGAATATTAAGTGCTGCATGTTGGTTATGATTTAGGGTTGTTTACCCAAGTTGGAAACTGTTTATTTGCTTTAGGAGCTTGTAAAGTATTTCTCAGAAAGTACTTTCTTGGACACTTGTCTGTTCATGGTTGCTTACTCCTCCGTTAGTTCCTCTGGCTCCGTATTAGGAGATTAACTTCTGAAATGAGTGGACGGAGCCTGCAGTCACATGTTGGCCCTGGGAACTGCAGTGTTGTCAGTCCAGTCATTTCTTAGATTTATTTCAAGTAAAATCAGTCTCTTTTCTTTTTTTGGCCTCAGGTTTGTTGAGATCTTTTCACCTTTCTCAGGAGTGTCGGCAGATGATGTCTCATTGGAAAGAACTGTGTGTGTGTCACTATGCCAGGCTCACCCTGAGGAGGTATGAAATGAGCATGTTATTCATATAGGAAAGTACGGAAGTCACCGATTCTTTGGAAACTCAGCATTTTTCCCCGTGCGGGACATTTGTGAAGCAGTTGATGGCCTTTAATTGTTTCGAATGAGAAGCTGAAATTGTTTCACATCATGCTTTTAGGAGACTAACTCTATTTTGTCTTCTTGCAGAAATTAACCTTATAAACGCGCAGGGAGGAGGATATGATATGAACATTAAACGTGGATTTTGGTCATGTGTACGGGAGTTGGTGATGGACAGGTGGGCCTGGAGTGCTGCAGCCCATGGGGTCGCAGAGTCGGACACAACTGAGTGACTGAACTCAACTGAACTGATAGCAATTCTGTTGAGGTTTCAGGTTGTAGTTTTATCTACAGGTTTGTTTAGCACCTGACGTATAGTTGATATACCTTTTATCATTAATGCTATCTCTTGCTGAAGCTTCCTCATCAGGGTTTTTGGTTGCAAGGAGTTTCTATAAGTAGCTTATATACCTTCCAATTCCAGAAATTGGTTTGGACATGCTCTTGTATGCTTACTGTTCAAACTTTCTGTGCAGCAGGCTCTTCTTATTTTCTCGTTTGGTTCTTTCCTCCTTTCAGGGCCATTTTACCTTCATCCTCCTTGTCCGTGTCTCTGGTCTTCCAGCTCAGAGGCACTCTCTGCCCGCTGGGAATCTGGAACTTGGAGCTCACAGCACGGGGTAGCCAGTGGTTCTCGGCTAAATTGTCATCTGTTGTAAGAACAGGACAAACTCTTACTTTTATTGTTTATCCCTTTCTGTGCTGGCCATATAATTGGCACTTAGTCGACAGTTGGAGATTAAGGGGGGCAATTTGGTAATTTCAAAAAAGAGAAGGTGAAATTTGTGCTGAAAACTAAAGGACTGGCTTGATACGGAGGGCTTAAGGCGTGTTCAGGTTTGATCGCAGAGCCTGATGGTCGATAGCTGAGAACAGGTAGCGTTAGTGGGGGTTTGCAGCATCCAGGCAGCGCGCTCAGTTCTCTCTGGGCACTACCCAAGCTCGGCCTAGACCTCATTCTCCTGTTCTTCAGAGCTGGGACTTCGAACAGCCCTCCTTCACAGTGTTGGCGGGAGGGCTGCGTGGATTAATGTGGTAGAGTGCTTGGTACTTAGAAAGTGCTCAGTAAATAATCATGGTGGTTGTGGTTGTAGGTTTGTTATGTCCAGAACCTTGATGATGAGCTGACACATTGCACCTGTGATCATTTAGTTGACCTCGAACCTGGCTCCTTGTCTCATTCTTTGGCGTTCTCTTCCTGAGTCCCCACGTGCAGGAGGTCCTTGAATCTCATTTATTCTTGAGCTTTATTATTTGTCTTGTTCATTTTTCATTTGTGTCTTCTCCCAGTACCCCCTTAGATGATTCTCTACACCTCTTAAGTTGACTGAGGGCAGTGGTTTCCTAGCTGGTCTCTACTTTCAGAGTTTTTTCTCTTTTATAATCCCCAAGGCTGCTAGAACACTCTTTCTAAAACACAGAGTTGTTCTCTTTAATAATCTCCTGTTTAAAATTTGGCCCTGGAGCTTCATCCCGGGTCACATCCAAATGCCTTAGTTCATCATGGCCCAGAGGGTCCTGCCTGACCACTGGCCTGCTCTCCTCTCCTTGTGCATAGCAGCTGTGGGTCATACCAGTTCATGCCCCTGGGCTTTTCTCTCCTGCCTGGCAAAGTCTTCTTCTTCCTTCCTGTTCCAGGAAGTCTCTTCTGGGAAATGTCCGAGGCTGTGCAGAAGGCTTGGTCACTGCCTCCCTCCAGCCCCTGCTGTGCCCAGGAGACACTCTCGCTGCGCTGGGTATGCCTGGGACAGCTTTGGGTCTCCTCTCCTGGCTCACCAGCACCCAGCACTGTGCTAGCGCTCAGTCTCTTTGCAAATGCCAAATGCTGGCTGAGGACAGAAGAGCACATCTCAGAAAGTCCCTCAGTACTGGTAAGAACCAGAAATTGAGATTTCAAAATAAGCTGTCCTTTTAGACTTCCCTGGTGGCTCAGACGGTAAAGCGTCTGTACAATGCGGGAGACCTAGGTTCAATCCCTGGGTTGGGAAGATCCCCTGGAGAAGGAAATGGCAGTCCACTCTAGTACTATTGCCTGGAAAATCCCATGGACAGAGGAGCCTGGTAGGCTACAGTCCATGGGGTTGCAGAGAGTCGGACACGACTGAGCAACTTCACTTTAGACTAGCAGTCTGGAAATAGGGACCGAGACCTGAGATTTTATTCAACTTTGGGGCATCAGTTGACCCCATACTTGTAAATGTTAAGTCTAGTACCGGAATGTTTATAGTACCTTTATTCATAATCGTCTCAAACTGGAAATAACCTTTCCACCCAAAGGGTATCAGTAAGAGAATGGATGAACAAGCCATGAAGCTCCGTAATTCCGTGCTGCCTTAGAAGAGAGAACTACTGACACGCACAACAGCTAGGCGTGTGTTGAGGGGAAGAGCAGGAGAAGCTGCAGTCCTCCATGATTTCCTGAGCTTGAAGAGAAATTGAATAATCCATGGTCATCACAGTGGTGATTGCCTGGAGGAAGGGGAGGGGCTGACACAGAAGAGGAGCTTTGGCGGATGGTGAGCACGCCCTGTTTATTGATCTGGGTGGTAATTGCACACATACGTTCATAGAAATTCGTCAAACAATATTCTTAAGATTAGTGCATATTATTGTGCAAATTATATCTGGTACAAGTTTTGTTTTTAGAGGAAAAAAAATTATAGAATGTTCTGATACTACCCTAGTGGTCCAGTGGTTGAGAATCCACCTTCCAGTGCAGGGGACATGGGTTTGATCCCTGGTCGAGGACCCCGCCTGCCGCAGGGCAGCTCAGCCCGTGCACTGCAACTCAGGAGAAGCCCGGGAGCCACAGGGGAGAGCCACACACAGCCACGGAGCCTCCCTGCCTCTGTGAGACCAGGGCAGCCAGGTGAGCAAGTGTCAGAGGTCACCATGAAGGTTAAAGACACAAATCCTGTCAACAGCGTGATCTTCCCTAAAACATGTTCCCTAAAGGCTTGGTTAGCTTTGCTTGTGAACATGCCTGAGTTTGGTGCCTTGTCCCTTCTCTGGAAGAAGGGCTGGCGTTGGTTCTTTTTATTATCTGTTTAGTTTCTTTAATAGTTATTCTGATATTCAAGATTCCTGTTTCTTCTTATGTTTGGTAATGTATATTTTCTAAAAAAAATTCTTGTCTACATTTTCAAACTTATTTGGCATAAATTTTATTTGTAACATTTTCATACTATTTTATAATTACAATTGTGATCTTTTTAATTTGGAGTATTATTTGTGTGTGCCTGTCATTTTTAATTAGACTTGCAAAAGATTTTTCTGTTTTCTATTTTATTAATCTTTTCAGTGAATCAGCTTTTGGTTTCATATGCTGTTGTATGTTTGCCTTCTATTTTACTAATTTCCACTTATATTATTATTTTGATTTTGATT
The DNA here is from genome assembly GCF_000754665.1 of Bison bison bison. Taxonomy (NCBI): domain Eukaryota; kingdom Metazoa; phylum Chordata; class Mammalia; order Artiodactyla; family Bovidae; genus Bison; species Bison bison. The sequence goes on from NW_011480439.1 coordinate 63,938, forward strand.
TGCTTCTAGCTTCTTGAGTTGAATGCTTAATCCATTTCTTCTTTTTTCTTCCATTCCTTCATCAGGAATTTATTGACCATTTTATTTTATACTAGAGACTGTGGTTGGTACTGCGAGTAAACCATGAACTCAGCAGAAAATTTGCCTTTGAGGAGGTGACAGGCAAATGCTGAACATTAGTGTCCTAACTTGAGACTAAAGGCACTCTGATTAACAGAAAGTCATCTCTGAAAGAAGTAAAAGATCTGGGACCAGAAACGAATGAGCGTCTGCATCCAGTCTCCCACGCCTAGACTTATTTATCAGTCTCTTACTCAGTAGGACTTTGTGATCAGTGCACTGCTCTTGGATGAGCTAAGGCTTCAGACAGGTTACTTTCTGGTTAAATTAAGCACAGTTGTATAGAACGGGCAGCAGTCATGTGTTTCCAGTTCCCCAGTAGTAAGGCTTGTTCTGTTCAGATTGGGCAACTATTTCTTCTCTGCCTGGACTGTGCCCTCACCAGACGATCACTGTCTCGTGTTGTGTTGGCTCATTTCCTGGGTTCCAGGCCTTCCTTCTGTCATCGTCACTGGCATGGTGAGGGCTTTCCCCTTTCCAGTATCCCTGCACAGTGGTCGCTGCCTGTTCCTGGTCATTAGGGAAAGGCCCTCTTCCAGGCCTGAGACACTACAGCCCCCTGACTGCCCTGAACTGTAGAACCTTATCCTGGGTCTTCTGCCAGTTGATTCTGTGTTCTGTTTACATTTGAAGAGCTGGGGAGTGCCTTTTAAATGCTCTCCTTTGACAGAATAACAACAGAGATGGGAGTTCTCATGTTCTCCAGTGCTCAAGCTCCTGGACCTGTAGAAGTTCAGGAATTTTACTGTTCAACTGTTTTGGACCAGCAGACATGTCAGCTGTATTAATATTCACCTTAACACTCAGGTTGAAGTAACCCTTATGGTTTCTCACCAGGACAGTAATGTTGTTTCACCCCTTGTTGATATTGTTTCCCTCCCATTTCTCACTGAATATACAATATGAGTGGGGATGTCCAATTTTAGCCCAGTTGACACTTTTCAGTGTTTTTACTCTTGTGCATAAAGCATCCCAATCATATTCTGTTACCCAAAAAAGAGGGATCCATGTTTCAAATGAAACACATCTGAATGTAATCAACTAACTCATTCAAAAAAATTCTCACTGTTGTACTAAATAGAATCTGAATGAGCACTTTCCCATTCAGCCTGGCCGTGTGTCCGGCCAGCGGCCACTCATCGTGCTCATGCTGGACAGCACAGTTCTAGAAAACAATGATAATGTCGCTGCATGTTGGATGAGGAGAAACGTAGGTCCTGAAATAAACTGTTTCCTTCACAAATGAGAAAATATTCTTCTAAAGTAAAAAAAAAAAAAAAGTGCTAAAGAAGTAAAGTCCTCCAAATGAATATTAATTTTTAAGCTAAACTATTTTCTGTCAATATAAATTACCATTAGCAATCTAATAAATTCCAGTACCTTAGATTTTAAAAATATAATTCTCTAACACCCACTTTATGTCTTGGTGTCTACCAAGTGTGAGCCAACATCCGCTGGATCATCGAAAAAGCAAGAGAGTTCCAGAAAAACATATATTTCTGCTTTATTGACTATGCCAAAGCCTTTGACTGTATGGATCACAATAAACTGTGGAAAATTCTGAAAGAGATGGGCATACCAGACCACCTGACCTGCCTCTTGAGAAACCTGTATGCAGGTCAGGAAGCAACAGTTAGAACTAGACATGGAACAACAGACTGGTTCCAAATAGGAAAAGGAGTATGTCAAGGCTGTATATTGTCACTCTGCTTATTTAACCTATATGCAGAGTACATCATGAGAAACGCTGGACTGGAAGAAGCACAAGCTGGAATCAAGATTGCCGAGAGAAATATCAATAACCTCAGATATGCAGATGACACCACCCTTACGGCAGAAAGTGAAGAAGAACTAAAGAGCCTCTTGATGAAAGTGAAAGAGGAGAGTGAAAAAGTTGGCTTAAAGCTCAATGTTCAGAAAACTAAGATCATGGCATTTGGTCCCATCACTTCATGGCAAATAGATGGGGAAACAGGGTCTGACTTTATTTTATTGGGCTCCAAAATCACTGCAGATGGTGATTGCAGCCATGAAATTAAAACACGCTTACTCCTTGGAAGCAAAGTTACGACCAACCTAGACAGCATATTAAAAATCAGAGACATTGCTTTGTCAACAAAGGTCCATCTAGTCAAGGTTTTTCCAGTGGTCATGTATGGATGTGAGAGTTGGACTGTGAAGAAAGCTGAGCACCAAAGAATTGATGCTTTTGAACTGTGGTGTTGGAGAAGACTCTTGAGAGTCCCTTGGACTGCAAGGAGGTCCAACCAGTCCATCCTAAAGGAGATCAGTCCTGGGTGTTCATTGGAAGGACTGATGTTGAAGCTGAAACTCCAGTACTTTGGCCACCTGATGCAAAGAACTGACTCATTGGAAAAGACCCTGATTCTGGGAAAGATTGAGGATAAGAGGAGAAGGGGACGACAGAGGATGAGATGGTTGGATGGCATCACTGACTTAGTGGACACGGGTTTGGGTAAACTCCGGGAGTTGGTGATGGACAGGGAGACCTGGTGTGCTGCGGTTCATGGGGTCGCAAAGAGTCAGACACAACTGAGCGACTGAAGTGAACTGAACTAAAGTGTGAGAAGTATAAAGATTGTCCCCGTTGTTTGGAGCTCACGGGCTGGTGAAGGGGTAGGTTGACAATAATTGACATGCAGGGCAATGTGACAAGGAGGACGTGGCCAGAGCTGCTTAAACAGGTGAAGGGACCCACTCTGCCTGGGAACACGGAGAAGACTTCACACAGGAGGAGATCGTGGCGAGCTGAGCCTGGAAGGACAAACAGGAGTTTCCCAGACGAACAGAGAGGAAGGAGCCCTGCAGCCAGAGAAGAGCAGGACACGGGGTGCAAAGGGTGGAAGAAGCCGGCCGTGCTCAGGGAGCCGTGTGGCGTCCACACAGGTGGTACAGAGGAGAGTCCCGGAGAGCAGAGGCTGGAAACCACCAACTGGGGAGGGGGCTTCACGGCCAGTTTTGTGTTCGGTAAGATCACCTTGGCGTAGTCTGAGAGAGACAGACTGCAGGCAAGGGAAGTCAGGGTGGGGCTTTTGCCCAGTTCACCTGAGAAATGCTGAGTCTGGACAAAAGGGACGACAGGACGAGGAGAGGAGGGGGCAGACGCTAGAGGATCGGGGGGCGGAAGTAATGGGACCTGGCGGCAGGCAGGCTGTGGGATGTGAGAGAGAGAGCAGGGCCTGGGAAGCCTCCCAGGTCTCTGATTATAACCAGGCCTCCCCCACAGGGTGCCGTTTTCCGTGGGGCTTCCTTGTGGTCCAGTGGCTAAGACTGCGTGCTCTCCATGCAGGGGCCGGGTTGGATCTCTGGTCAGGGGACTGGATCCCGCATGCTGCAACTAAGACCTGGCATAGCCAAATAAATAAATTTTAAATTCCTGTTGCTTAAAAAAAAAAAAAATCCTGTTTCTAACCGATATCATCTGCCAACCTTCAGCCCAAATTTCATTTCCAGAGCAGACGCCACCGATAGACAAGTAATTTCTAACTTAACGGATTATCGGATCTTAAGCTCATAAGTGAGGGATATACCGAACAACAGAGATGGGAACAAATCAGCTGAATTACAACATTTCAATCCTATATAGAAGGCTTTAGTCCATTAACCATCAAAAGCTACAGTGTCTGACATAATATTTCAGGTTGATTAACTTTACTTTAAACTGCAAAGCAGAAAGACCAGCCTGGGGGAGGAATAGCTGAAACACAGAGTTAAGCTGAAACTCTTGGTGATAGCCTCCATTTTAATTAATGTTCTATTACTCATTGCTATTGACTTTTAAAAATAGTTTCATGTTAAGTATACTAAAAACAATGCTGGCCATATTCACATTAATGTGAAATTCCCACTAATTTCTGACAAGGGAAAATACATTTTCTCCAGCCTGAAACTTTGATTATTGGCTGCGGTCATCAGGACCTAAGATGCTCAGGAATCTTTGTAAAGCACTTCATCTAACTCCACGTCATTTTCATCCCCTGGGACCTAGCAGCAGATCTGCTGTCTGAAAGGTGAGACCTGGATGCAGGGCTCCATGGTCTGGGACCACAGACAGTGTTCCAGTAGGCAGGGTAGCTGCCCTGGCTGCAAACGGTCAGCATGAAGACACAGCATGAGAGAGATCAGTTCCCCTGTTTGACAAGGCCTCCTCCCAACTCTCATCCTCACTGAGCTGATGAATGGTCCAGGACGTTTGGGGAAGTTTCCTCAGGTGAAGATAACTTCACTGTATCTGCGTGATTCCTCTGAAACTGGTGTGTGTGCACTCAGTCACTGAGTCGTGTCTGACCCTTTGTGACACCGTGGACTGCGCCCCGCCAGGCTCCTCTGCCCATGAAATTCTCCAGGCAAGAATACTGAGGTGGGTTGCTATTTTCTTCTCCAGGGGATCTTCCCAAACCAGGGATCTGACCCGAGTCTCTGCATTCAGAGGCAGATTCTTTATCACTGAGCCATCTGGGAGGCCCTCTGGAGCCGGTACCGTGGGAGAAAGCAATTTTTCCCTCGGGATTTCCCTGGTGTCCTGTGGCCAAGACTCCAAGCTCCCAATGCAGGGGGCCCGGGTTTCAGGGAACTGGATCCCATATGCCACAACGAGAGTTTACCTGCTGCAACTGAAGACCCCACATGCCATAACTAAGACCTCATGCAGCCAAATAAGTTTTTTCAAAAATGCAGGTTTTGCCTTGTTGGAAAATGCCTTGGTTTTCTGTTCTGTCTGAGTGTCATCTTGCACTCTCAGGCTGGGTGGCCATCACGGTTCTCCAGCTTGTGTCTCCAGCCTGCTGCTGTGGACGCAATGCCTGCTCCCTGCCCCCACCCCAAAGTCACCTACTGTCACCTACTGATGCTCGGGGGCCCACTGGGAAGGGATTTGGAGGCAGGGCATTTGCGGGTAACTGTGTGTGGACGAGGTTGTGGGAGCGGGGGCTTTTGATGATTAACACCCTTATAAACAGAGAGCATGTACCGAGGAACGGTCGTGTGAGGACAGAACAAGGACAGGCATATCTAAACCAGGCACCAGATCTGCTGGTGCCTTGATCTCGGATGTCCCGCCTCAGAGCCCTAAGAAATGGGTGCTTGTTGTCTGAGTCGTGCCACCTGTGGTGACCTGTCTCGGCAGCCTCAGTGGTACGGATCTGCAAATCGACTCTCCACCTGCCCACTAGGCATCAGTGCTCGTAGACCTCAGTGCACACAAAACAGTCAGAACTAGAATCTTAATTCTCCTGCCCCAATTTTTCCTTTCAGCATCTCAGCTGAAGCTCAGGCCCCAAATCCTAGAATTGCCTTGATTGTTATACAGCATCTCCAGTCACTGGACAATTATTTTCATATCTCTCTTCAAAATGTAATCGACTCTGACCTCTTGCCACCTCCATCTGGAAGACTGCAGTTGCTGCTGCTTCGGCTCACTTCTGCCTTTCTGACCCAGTGGTCTGTTCTCAACACACCAGCCAGCGTGATTCTGTTAAAGTTCATGTTGGGTGTCAGCCTTCTCTACCTTCTTCATGGTTTTGCAGTCTGAGTAAAAGTAGAAACATTGGAATTACCAGGACAGCCAAAAATAAATAATTTTTTTTTTTTTTTTAAAGAAATGAAGAATGCCTTTGTGGGCTCATTTGTAGACTGAACAGGGCTGAGGAAAGACTGAGCTTCAGGATGTGATAGTAGAAATTTCTGAAACTGAAAAGGAGAAAAAAAAGACAAAAGAAATCAGAACACCCAAGAACTGTGAGACAGCTACAAAAAGTGTAACATGCATATAAGGGAAGACCAGAAGGGGAAGAAACAGAGAAAAGAAGTGGAAGAGATTTGAAACAATAATAACTGAAAATTTCCCCAAACTAATGTCAGACATCAAGTCAAAATCCAGGAAGCTCAGAAAACACCAAATAGGAGAAATGTCCCCCAAAACTACACCTAGGCAAATCACATTCAAAGACATGGAAATCACACCAAACACACAAAATAAGAATGGTAACTACGAAGAAACAAACAACCCCAAATATACGGAATTCAAAGGTAAAGAAAAAAACCAGAAAGAAGCCAGAGAGAAGAACACCTTACTTCCAGAGGATGAAAGATAGGAATTGCATCTGACTTCCGAGAAACTACACAGAATTTCTTACGAAAATATCCCTCAAAAATGAAGAACATAGACTTTCCAGTTCAGTTCCGTCACTCAGTCATGTCTGACTTTGCGACCCCATGGACTGCAGCACGCCAGACTTAACTGTCCATCACCAACTCCTGGAGCTTGCTCAAACTCCATCGAGTTGATGATGCCATCCAGCCATCTCATCCTCTGTCGTCCCCTTCTCCTGACTTCAGTCTTTACTTTGCAGTTTTTTTGATAAGGTAATTTTACTGCCTGTGAAGTGGCATAGTGTTATTTGAGAGTGGACTTGGATTAGTCATAAATATATATTATTAACTCTGAAACAACCACTAAAAACAATTTAAAGAGAAGTATAATTTATATACTAAGAAAGATGAGAAAATTGTTTCATAATATCAATTATAACTGAAAGGCAAAAAAAAGAATGGAAGACAACAAGAACAAAGAACAAGGGCAAGAAATAGAAAAGAGTGACTAATATTGTATATGGTAATCCAACTATGTTAGTAATCGCTTTTCATGTGAGTGGTCTAAGTGTGCCGATTCTAAGAGGTTGTCAGAGTGTAAGAAATAACAAGACCCAACTCTATGTTGTCTACAGGAAAGCCATCTTAAATACAGAGATGCATTTAGGTTAAAGACAGAGATGGAGAAAGATGCACCGTGCCAACACTTGTCGAAAGACAGCAGTGCGCAGTGGCGCCCCACTAGCTGTCCGTTTCATCTACGCAGCGGCGCCACCTAGCGTCCGTTTCATGCGCAGCAGTGGCGCCCCCTAGCTGTCCTTTTCATCTGCGCAGCGGCGCCCCCTAGCGTCCGTTTCATGCGCAGCAGTGGCGCCCCACTAGCTCTGTTTCATATGCGAAGCGGCGCCCCACTAGCTGTCCGTTTCATCTGCGCAGCGGCGCCCACTAGCTGTCTGTTTCATACGTGATAGTGCTCAGAAGCCAATGCTGCTCTCTCAGCTTGTCTCCTCTCCTTCCTGCACTGTGTCCACAAGTTCATTTTCTGAATCTTCGCCTCTGTTCCTGACCTGCAAATGGGTTCATCAGCATCATTTTTCTAGATTCCGTATATATGTGTTAATGTGAAGAGCCTATCATTGTAAAGACCCTGATGCTGGGAAAGACAAGGCAAGAAGAGAAGTGGGTGGCAGAGGATGAGAGAGTTGGATGGCATCACTGACTCAATGGACATGAGTTTGAGCAAGCTCCGGGAGATGGTGAGGGACAGGGAAGCCTGGCGTGCTGTAGTCCATGGGGTCGCAGAGAGAGTCAGACATGACTTAGTAAGGGAATAATAACAGTGTATTGCTCTTTCTGACTCACTTCACTCTGTATGACAGGCTTGAGGCTCATCCACATGGCTACCGATGACTCAATTGCGTTCCTTTTCTTGGCTGAGTAATACGCCGTTGTATGTATATACCACACCATCTTTATCCATTCCTCTGTCAGGGTACTGAGCTCAGTGCTCTGTGGCATCCTGGAGGGGTGGGGTGGTGGGGTGGAAGGGAGGTTCACGAGGGAGGGGATGTGTGTATGCAACGTGGCTGATTGATGATATACAGCAGAAACTGACAAAACATTGTAAAGCAGTTATATTCCAATAAAAACATCAGCCTACCTTCCTTGTTGTCATCGTCGTTTTTCAGTCGCTCAGTCGTGTCTGACTGTGACCCTGTGGACTACAGCACACCAGGCCCCTACCCATAGGTAACTATTACTCTGATTTATGTAAGTTTCAGCTGTTTTTGAAATTTATATCAGTGTAATTATACTGTCTGAATTCTTTTGTGTCCAACTTCCTTTGACTTCCCAGATAGCTCAGTTGGTAAAGAATCCTCCTGCAATGCAGGAGACCCCGGTTCGATTCCTGGGTCGGGAAGATCCCCTGGAGAAGGGAAAGGCTACCCACTCCAGTATTCTGGCCTGGAGAATTCCATGGACTGTATAATAGTCCACGGGGTCTCAAAGAGTCGGATACGACTGAGCAACTTTCACTCACTTTCCTTTACTCAGGATTGTTTTTGAAATCCGTTCATGCTGCAGGTGGTGTTCAGTTGTACTCAAATAGCACAGTTTTTTGCCCTTGCCCCAAGAAGACAACAGGAGTGCCTGTATCCGTCCACACAGCTGAAACTTCAGAGGAAGGAAGGTCATCAACAGTAAAGATGAAAGGGACTTCCCTGGTGGTCCAGTGGTTAAGAATCTGCCTTCCATTGCAGGGCATGGGGGTTTGATCCCTGCTTGGGGAACTACCATCCCAGATGCTCTGGGGCAGCTAAGCCCCTGCCCCTCAGCTACTGAGCCTGCTCACTGCAGCCTGGGCACTGCAACTGGAGAGAAGCCTGCAGGCTGCAGCTAGGACCTGGCACAGCCAAATAATAAATAAAAACATCTTTCTAAACTATTATCTAATTGCTCTTCCTACCATTCTTGTCTTGCTAGGGACAGTCCTCCTAGGCCTTTCAGAGGCTTGCATCCTCACCTCCGAGGTCTCTGCTCATGTGTGGCCCAGAGGGGCCTCTCCTGGTCCCATCTCAGCCCAACGAGCACCCTCCGCCTTTGCGTGGCCTGGTTTTGTTTCACACCATTTATCACTGTGTGTGTGTGCGTGTGCGTGTGCGCGTGTGCTCTGTCACTTCAGTCACGTCTGACTCTTTGCAGTCCTATGGACTGTAGCCCACCAGGCTCGTCTGTCCATGGGGTTCTCCAGGCAAGAATACTGGACTGGGTTGCCATGCCCTCCTCCAGGGGATCTTCCCAACCCAGGGATCACCTGAGTGGAAGTAAGTAGCTGTTAGAAATGCGTAGTTCTGAATGTTACAGAAATCCTTTTTTTTTTCTTTTTAGGAGGGATTAACAAGAAAAGTGGCCGCAGTAAGAAATGGAGGGAGATGCTGAGACTTCCCCCGGTCAGCCAGTGCAGCGAGCTTCGCCAGTCTGTCGGTGAGTACGGAGGCGCGCCTGCCTCTCCGGAGGCCGCGTCTAGTGCGTGATGTTTCCCTCTGTTGGATGTTATTTTCTCTTGAGTGCCTTGTTTGTTTCAAATCCTCTATGATAGATTCTCCTTATACCATTGGGATTCTTCACAGGAAGAAACCGCATAGGTTTTCTAATGTGCGTTAGAAACATAAAGTATATGGCTATTGACTTTTTCATTAAAAAGGTCTTGGAAATTCCCTGGTGATCCAGTGAGTAGGACTCCACACTTTCTTTCACTGCTGTGGGCCCAGGTTCCGATCCCTGGTCGGGGAACTAAGATCCCACAAGCTGTGCAGCACGACCAAATAAATAAATAAAATTAAGAACATTCTGTAAGATGTAGTATAGGCCCATTGTTCTGGATAGAACTGAAGAGAAATGTGGCAATCATCCCCTCTAGAGGGGAACGCTGGTAACCCTTTTCCATTCTTCTTCCAAACAGTTCTCTATGCGTGTGGACAGGAATTCTTGATGGGAACTTCAGGAAAAGAGTGGTCAGATAAACAATAAGATGCGTCAGTGTCATGGGCCACTCTACAGCTGTGAGAGTGTTAGCCACAGGTCCTGACGTGAGCCAAGAACTCATGTGCAGAGCCGTGCGTGAGGGCAGCCATCACTGTTTGTTTAGAGATGTGATTTCCAGTTCAAAGGATATACATTCAAAATGTTGATATTCCCAAGTTGCCTTTTGCAAACTCTGTCACCTTACCCTTGCCTGGGACTTTGCTAACACTGATTGTTGCCAGTGTTTTTCATCTTTTTGTTGTTGTTCAGTCGCTTATTTGTATCCGACTCTTTGTGACCCCATGGACTGCGACATGCCAGGCTCACTGTCCGTCACTGTCTCCTGAAGTTTGCTCAGATTCATGTCAAATTGTAATTTGAAAAATGGTCTCATCTTAATTATGGATGGAATTGAGCAGTTTCCTTGGGTTTTTCAATTTTATTTTCTTCTAATTCATTTGTAAAATTTCTTTGTATGTGAAATGAGTTATCCTTTTATATTCAATGTGAATACATTTTCTATTTCTGCTCTTGCCTTTTGACTTGCAGTATTTTTTCAATATGGACGTTTTAATTTTTTATGTAGACAAATATATCAATATTTTTCTTCTTAGCCTCTGAACTTTTTGTTGTATTTAGGGAAGACACCTTTACTCCAAGATAATTTTTTTTTAATCTGTTTTTTCTTTAGTACCATTATAATTCCTTTTAAAGAAAGTTTAAATATTTTAACTATCAAAATTAACTTCAGATAGCATAAAGTCAGAGTATTTTTCCCCTAGAAAAACATATCCAACCTTATTATTTAACCTCATTACATCTTTTTTCTCATTATGTTTTAAAAACAACAATTTTTTTTAGATATAATTAGCATACCCTATAATTCACCTGTTTAAAGTGTATAATTCAGTGGTTTTTAATATATTCACAGAGTTGTGCAATCATTACTACAGTCAGTTTTTCAGTTTTACAACATTTCCATCACCCAGAAAGAAACCCCGTGCTCCCTGGTAGTGCTCCCGGTTCCCGCCCCCACGTCCAGCCACGGGCAGCCACGCATCCACCTCTGTGTCCATGGATCTGCCGATCCTGGACATTTCATATAGATGGGAACTGTACACTCTGTGGGCTTGTGTGACTGGCTTCTTTTCACTTAACCTCATCTCTTCAGAGTTCCTGCGCTGTGTGGCGTGGATCAGTACTTACCTCCTTTTGTTGTCAAATACTCTTCCACTGTACATGTTATACTTATCCATTCATCATTTCATAGACATTGAGTTGTTTTCCATTTTTTGTCTGTTATGAATAATATGGCTACAGTTCAGTTCAGTTGCTCAGTTGTGTCCGACTCTTTACGACCCCATGGACTGCAGCACGCCAGGCCTCCCTGTCCATCACCAACTCCCGAAGTTTACTCGAACTCATGTCCATTGAGTCGGTAACGCCATCCAACCAGCTAGCTCATCCTCTGTCTTCCCCTTCTCCTCCCGCCTTCAATCTTTCCCAGCATCATGGTCTTTTCTAACGAGTCAGTTCATCACATCAGGTGGCCAAAGTTATTCATGTACAAGTCTTTTTTAATTGTGGTAAAATAAACGTAACAGAAGTGGCCACTTTAACCGTTTTGAAGTGTGAAGTTCAGTGGTGTTTGTTTGGAGATTGTACGTGTGTCTGAGAAGGACCTCTGTCTGCCCTGTGCTGCCTACATGATTCAGATCTGTTGCAGCTCGGGGCTAGCTGCTCTGAGCCCTCGATTTCCTCAACGTCCCCGAGAGCGGCCCTCCCTGTCGTTGCCTCCTCACCGCTGAGGGACTTGGAACTGGAACCAGTTGCCTTCTGAGACACTTTTATTGTGAGAAACTGGCCCTTCCCTCAGAGAAGGCAATGGCACCCCACTCCGGTACTCTTGCCTGGAAAATCCCATGGACGGGGGAGCCTGGTGGGCTGCAGTCCATGGGGTCGCTAAGAGTCGGACACGACTGAGCGACTTCACTTTGACTTTTCACTTGCATGCATTGGAGAAGGAAGTGGCAACCCACTCCAGTGTTCTTGCCTGGAGAATCCCAGGGACGGGGAAGCCTGGTGGGCTGCCGTCTATGGGGTCGCGCAGAGTCGGACACGACTGAAGCGACTTAGCAGCAGCAGGCCCTTCCTTCCCATGCTTGCCGCCTCCCTCAGGTCACCAGTGCTCTTCCACAGGCTGGTGCCCTGGCCCCAGTGCGCTGCCCCTCTCCCCGTCCACGGCCCGAGTCCTTCCAGATGGCCCTCGGACATGAGCATGTCCCACAGATGTCTTCAAAATGCCCGACTTGTAAGAATAACTGTGAAGGTCAAACGCGTAGATCCACGGAGAGGACTTACAGGTGCCCTGGCACACAGTGAGAGGAGGAAATTCTCTCCTGTTGTTTGTTTTTATCTGCTCCTTCCAGGAAGGAGGGAGACTCCTTGGTATAGCATCTAGGCCTTTTGAAGCTGTGAGCTTTGTTTTTTCCCCTTGAAGCTTCATTTGCCTCCACATTGGCCTCCCTGCGTGTCCTCTTTCAGCCTCTCTGAACTGCTTGTGGGGTTAGTCGCTTGCCTCTGTGTATCTTGGTCCATAGATGGTCCTAACAAATTAAAATCTGGTACAGTAGCATAGCATTATAAGGGATGTGTAGTCCATGCGATCTAGAAGCTGTTCAGTGTGGCTGGAGCCAGAAAGAAGAAACTGTTCTGACCTGAACTCACACTCCGCCGAGGAGCATGGAGCTGTTGGTTTCTAGTTTGTCTGTTTTCTGCTCCGTCTACGTTGTACTCACTAGTCATCCTTTTTGGTTTCCATTTTGTCCTCTTCGATTTCTTTCTTATTCTGTTATTACAGCCCCTCAAGTGATTGTTACTGCTTACTGTGTCCCTCTGGATCTTTGCATTTTGCGGTTAATTTTTTGTTCTTTCTTAGAGGTTTTGTCTCTCCTTAGCTGCTGGGAATGCCTCTGAGACGTCCCTACCTCTGAATCAACCTTCTTTTGTCGTGTTTAGCATTTACTGGAGCCTTTAATCTTGGGCCTGGGAGAATTTAATGTATATTTAATTATAAAACTTATGTATGCTTAATTATAAAGTTTAATATGTGTCTAATTTAAGAGAGGGGCTTCCTCTGTGGTCACGTGGTTCGACTTTCCTGGGCACCCCTCTGTTGCATGGGGTTCTGGAAGGTGGGTGGGTCAGCGAGGTCCATCTGGACGGAGCCTGTGTTCCAGGGGCCACAGCGCTGCCCCACTCTACCAGCTCAGCGTGTAGTTCCTCCAGCCGGGCTCTGCCTCCCTGGGGTCTCAGTGTCTCTCTTGTCAAATACCCACATTCTGCAAAGTGGCTTCAGCCTGAAGTCCCCTGGACTGCAGTTGTGTTCAGGCCTGGGCGGGCTTCCTGGTCTCTGAGGACTCGCTGGTGGCTCCTTTATCGGTCCTGCGCTGTTGGCTTTCTCTCTTCCTGTTGTTCAGTTGCTCAGTTGGGTCCTACTGTTGTGTGTGTGTGTCTGACTCTTTACAACCCCATGGACTGTAGCCCACCAGGCTTCTCTGTCCATGGCATTTCCCAGGTGAGAATACTGGAGTGGGTTGCCATTTCCTCCTCCAGGGCATCTTCCTGACCCAGGGATCAAACCCGTGTCTCTTGCATTGCAGGCGGTTTCTTTACCGCTGAGCCACGTGGGAAGCCCATGCAGTGCTCAGGTCTCTTGACTCCCGGGACACCTGCATTCTTCCTTCCGCGTCAGGTCTCTTGACCCCCGGGACACCTGCATCCTTCCTTCCGCGTCAGGTCTCTTGACCCCCGGGACACCTGCATCCTTCTTTCCGCATCAGGTCTCTTGACTCACGGGACACCTCCTTCCGCGTCAGGTCTCTTGACCCCCGGGACACCTGCATCCTTCCTTCCGCGTCAGGTCTCTTGACCCCCGGGACACCTGCATCCTTCTTTCCGCGTCAGGTCTCTTGACCCCCGGGACACCTGCATCCTTCCTTCCGTGTCAGGTCTCTTGACCCCCGGGACACCTGCATCCTTCCTTCCGCGTCAGGTCTCTTGACCCCCGGGACACCTGCATCCTTCCTTCCGCGTCAGGTCTCTTGACCCCCGGGACACCTGCATCCTTCCTTCCGCGTCAGGTCTCTTGACCCCCGGGACACCTGCATTCTTCTTTCCGCGTCAGGTCTCTTGACCCCCGGGACACCTGCATCCTTCCTTCCGCGTCAGGTCTCTTGACCCCCGGGACACCTGCATCCTTCCTTCCGCGTCAGGCTTCATCCTCTCCGCTGTGGTTTTGTTTTGGTCCTTGGAGGAGGAGCCTGGGTGAGAAGGCCGGCAGACCCGTGCTCCATCTGCCACCCCGCTGGAAACCGGGAAGATCTACGAACCTCCGAGTGTGGGGGCAAAGCCTTTACAGCTCCCAGCTTTGGACTTCCCTGGCTGTCCACGGGTTAAGCCTCCGTGCTTCCACTGCAGGGGTCACGGGTTAGATGCCTGGTCCCCCAGTGGTGAGCACCCCACACTTCTACTGCAGGGGGCGAGGGCTGGAAGCCTAGTCCCCCAAAGAAGTTCCACCTGCTGCGAGGTGCAGCCACAAACAAAAAACAAACCAAAAAACCTCTCAACTTTTAAAAACATCACCCCTTTAACTACTTTATATCCTGTGTTTTTTAAATGAAATGAGTGAGTATCCCTAAATAAAATGTGGTAGCTGAGTTGGATAAAGTGGGTGGCAGAATTTTTGCCAAACTGCTGCTGACATTTGTTGAAACAAGCAGTTGTGCAATGGGAAACATGGTTTTATATCCTTGGCTGCATTCCCCACATGCAGACTCAGTGATCTAAACAGGATTTCGTTCCTACTTATACCTGGCATTAATAAACCCTTCAGTTGAGGAGTTTGTTAGGGCCTGCTTGATTTTCATGAGTTTCACTTGATTCTTCACCTTTATAGCTGGTTTAGGAATGTGAAAAAAGTGAAGGTGTTGCTCAGTTCTGTCTGACTCTCTGTCCATGGGATTCTCTAGGCAAGAATATGGGAGTGGGTTGCCATACGCTTCTCCAGGGGATTTTCCCGACCCAGGGATCGAACCCAGATCTCCTGCTTTGCAGGCACATTCTTTACCATCTGAGCCATAGGAATATCTGAACATAATTATGCTCAAGTTCAGAGCCACTGCTAAAAGAGCAACTGATTTTCTTGCTGAAGTTTAAATCGACCTATTTTGAACATAGGATTTTGCCTTATAGTCCTTGTGACACTTTTGCCAAATTTTAGTGCCTTGTTCTCAAGATAATATGAGTGTTTGGGGTAAGGTAAGGTATACAATATATTATCCCACCAGAGAGCAAAAAAAAAACGGTTAAAAAATCGTTAAAAATATATTTGTTAACTTGTGAAAGAATAGAAATGTATCAAAACAAAAAAGTTTTCAAAAATCTAAAGTAGTATGTTCCTGTGATGAATTTCACATGCGTGTAATTTGTGCCTAACACACGGAGTGGGTGGAGTCGTGGGAGGACCGACCCAGCGCCCTTTCCTGCCCCTGGGTTCCCCAGGGAACCCCCCCTTTCCTCTGGTGGGGAGCAGGGAATTCCCAGTCCGTCTCCACACACCTTTCTTCATCTGTTCTTCCAACTGCCTTTGGCACTTTAATTTTAAATATCCGTGATAACCCAGTGTGAACTAGTAAACAAAACTGTGGTCTCAACAATAACACTGCGAGTGCTGTTTCTGCTGTGCACTGTGTCAAGTAAAAGTAGTGAGGTTCAGAAAAGCTTCTGTGTGTTGTCTTCTCTTCACCCAGAGAAGGACTACAGCAGCCTCTGTGACAAGCAGCCGATCGGAAGACTCCTCTTCAGGCAGTTCTGTGACACGAAAGGGGATCTGAAGAGGCGGATTGAGTTCCTGGATGCAGTGGTGAGTGATTTATCACCGCGTTGAGCCACCCGAGCCCGGGCTTTTCAAAAAAATGGAAAACTCGCTTGAGGGCTCTCTCAGGCGATCAGACCCTGCAGCGCGGTGAGGGCACAGAGACTAGCCGTCCTGGCGGCGCGCCCTGTTGGGTTAAAGCGGATAAAGTCGTAGTTCATACAGATTGCTTCCCAAGCTTCGGAGAGTCAAAGGTGTTTACGATGTAGCTTTGAAGCGTGCTGCTTTCCCTTGCAAGAAGGCTAAAGAGCTGGTGAAGGCAGCGCTTGAGAGCCGCCTCCTCCAGGCGCCCTGAGTGCTTGGAGACGCTTCCACCCAGAGCACGCACAGGGAAGAAGCCAGCGCAGGAAGCAGGGTCACAGCGAATGGAGTTGACCGTCCTTCTAAGTCTGCCTGACATCTCTGTGTCTCCAGCTCGACGTTCACCCTGATTTCCTTCTAGGTTAGGAGATGTTGTGTTTCTGAAACCATATAGATAGCACCGGCAAGACTAGAAGCTTCAACACTATAAAATTCAGAAGCGGCTTAATGGACAGTTGGGAGTTGTGCCCAGATTATGACACTTCCCTCGCTGCTTTGGCCTGTCCCAGTCACATGAGCAAATGTGTATTGACTCCATACTGTATGCAAAGGACTAGCCTATATCATGGGGATTTTAGTCATTTTTTCCCCCTTGACTTAGCTTTTTAGAAATACGTACCTATATGTATTCTTTCGGAAAACCGTGTGGGGCCCTTGCCTGTTTTGTTGTTTGCTCGTGCTCTGGGAGCTCCCCGGCTCTCCTCTCTGGTGCCTGGACTGGGCTGAGAGATGGCTGTGAGGGAGACAGTCAGAGCTTCCTTTTGAAGGCTTCTCAGATGGCACTAGTGGTAAGGAACAACCTGCCTGCCAGTGCAGGAGACATAGGGGACACGGGTTCCATCCCTGGGTCGAGAAGATCCCCTGGAGCAAGGCGTGGCAGCTCACTCCAGTGTTCTTACCTGGGCAGTCCCATGGGCAGGGGAGCCCAGCAGTTCATGGGCGTGGCAGCTCACTCCTATGTTCTTACCTGGGCAGTCCCATGGGCAGGGGAGCCCAGCAGTTCATGGGCGTGGCAGCTCACTCCAGTGTTCTTACCTGGGCAGTCCCATGGGCAGGGGAGCCCAGCAGTTCATGGACCCATATGGTTGTGCAGAGTTGGACGCAACTGAAGTAGCTGAGCATGTGTGCTCCCTTTTTTAAACTCTCTCTTTTGTCCTGGCCTGCAGTCGATGCAAACGCTGCGTTAGTTTCAGGTGTGCATCCGAGTCTTCCGATGAATCGTGACCCCTTTAGCTTCTAGGTGCCTGGCTTGCTGGCTGTGGCAGCAGGATTAGTCTTTCG
>NW_011480439.1:81199-99670 GCF_000754665.1 Bison bison bison
TTGTGGTGCATAAGCCACACCAGCGTATGCCACCAGGCATCACTGTGGCTCCGTCTCTCCTTGTATGGGTGATGCCAGGTTCTTTGAGCTCCTTGAGTGGACAGATGGCATCTTATCCATTTCCTTCTCCTGGCCGCTGACATGGTTTTTCACTCTGTTCCGGTGTCAGTGTTTGTTGAATGAATTATATCAGTCGGGGGCCAAGGAAAGACATGGAAACGGTAACAGACAGGCTGAGAGATTTATTGCAAGGAATCAGCACACATGACGGTGTGATCTGGCTGGAGGTGGGAAATCCATTGCTCAGACCATCAGGAAGGGCAGGACAGGACTCTCCAGCAGTGGGGTGAAACTGCTCTCCTCAGGCAGAACTTCTCGAGGAAGCCTCAGCTCTGCTTGAAAGGCCTTTGCGCTGGTTGAACAAGGCCCTCCCAGATTACCTGGGATTGAAGTCAACCGAGAGAGACTTGGCCACATCTACAAACACCCAGCAACACCGGGTTAGTGTTTGAGCAGCTGCAGACGGCCACCCATCTGGTTGGCACGTCAGAGGCCATCATGGAGTCACAACACTTTCTCTCCCAGCAACACTGGGTTAGTGTTTGAGTACCTAGAGTTGGCCACCCGTCTGGTTGGCACGTTAGAGGCCATCACGGAGTCATAACACTTGCTCTCCCATCAGTTGTCCATTGTATTGCATCCAGAACTCCTGGAACTTGAGTTGAGCAGTCCGTGCGTGAACAGAGTCGCAGCACTTTCTCTCCCATCGATTGCCCATTGTGTCGTATCTGGAGCTCCTGGAGCTTGAGTCGAGCAGTCTTTGCATAAACAGTGTGCCAGCCAGTGTGCTGGTGAGTGTGATGCCCTGAATGGAGAGGGTGAAGTCGGCTCTGGGAGGGCAGCCAGCCGAGGCCACGGCCCCTGTGCCAGGCCTGAGCAGAGTGTAAGGGAGGAGGCTGTTTGCTGGCACAAGCCCTCCATCCTGGAGTCCTCTCTGTGCATTCAGTAGAGCAGCTTCCCTGGGTCTTCGTTCCCCGCCTCTCTCAACTCCATCTGGCTTTCGGCTTTGCTGCTCTTCAGGGCCCCACTTGCAGAACCTGGGCTTCGTGAGGCCTCTGCATCCTCCTGTCTGCCTGGCTGGGGACTCTGCGGAACAACTTGTTGAAATTCTCTTATCTCGGCCTTGGCAATCTCCCTCTTGTCTCTCTCTCTCCTCTCTGTCTTCCCATTCCTTGTTCCTTGCTCATCCTCGATGGGTGTTTAGATACTGATCAGGTGCTGCCTGTGACTTCATTTTCTGGCCTGGGTGCTGTCGCCTGCCCTCCGGTTGATCCCTGACACGTGTGTGTGAATGGCTCCTGCTCAGGTGTTGCGGACTGACTTCCTTGGGAGCACTGCACACAGGTGTCTGAGTGCCTCTTGGGCTTTCCTGAAACACCGTTGCCTAGGCCAGCCCAAGTTGTTCATCTTACTCCGTTCTATTTGGCCACACTTAAGGGCTGAAAATGCAGTAGGATACAGGGAGCACTGTGCACGTGTTCCTTACTACACTGTGTTAGTTGCCCAGTCGTGCCCGACTCTTTGCAACCCCATGGACTGCAGCCCACCAGGCTCTTCTGTTCATGAGATTTTCCAGGCAAGGATACTGGAGTGGGTTGCCATTTCCTTCTCCAGGGGATCTTCCCGACCCAGGGATTGAACCCAGGTCTCCTGTACTGCAGGCATATTCTTTACCGACTGAGCTACAAGGGAAGCCTACTACATTATCGATCCTTTAAAAACAGACCGGTTTTTCCCCTCATGGCCATCAGTTTTCCAAAGAAGAGCTGCAGATACTTGATCAAAAGAGCTGCTCACTGGTTCTCAAGGCACCAAGTCAATTCCACAAGTCAGAGGATTTTTGAAACCTTAAAAAGTCCACAAAGAAGCTTAACTAACGTTTTTCTTTTCTGTTGTCTCTGCAATCAGGCAGAATATGAAGTGGCCGCTGATGAGGACCGAAGACACTGTGGGCTCCTGGTCCTCGACACGTTCTTCGGGGGAAAGGTGCGTTCCCTTCTTTAGCATAAAGATTTGTAAATGACTTAAATAATTAGAGCACATAGCCATGTTTACTTCGTTGGAATAAGTAAGTAATGAAATGACTCCATTTTACTTTGGAGTCAAAGCCCATTTGGGTCTGAACCATCTCTGCCACTCTCTCACTGTGGGAATATCTTTGTGCCCACTAGACGTTCCACTGAGAGCTGTAGAAGAGAGGTTGTATTTATGTAGCTTTTAAATCTTTTTTATTAATTTCTTTTTTCTTCCTTACCTTCTCTGAAGAAAAACTAAAATAGCAAGGGAAGTTGTCAAGGAGAAAGGTGCAGTGTGAAGAGTTGCCCTGGTCGACACAACAAGTACGGAAGCGGGAGGGGCAGCAGTGCCTGCTTCTGCTGCTGTTCAGTCGCTCAGTCGTGTCTGACTCTCTGCGACCCATGAATAGCAACCTGCCAGGCTTCCCCGTCCTTCATTATCTCCGGGAGTTTGCCCACACTCATGTGCTATCCAGCCATCTCATCCTCTGTCAGCCCCTTATCCTGCCTCAATCTTTCCCAGCATAAGGGTCTTCTCCAGTGTCAGCTCTTCACATCAGGTGTCCAGAGTATTGGAGATCAAGCTTCAGCATCAGTCCTTCCAATGAATATTTAGGGTTGATCTCCTTCAGGATTGACTGGTTTGATGTCCTTGCTGTCCAAGGGACTCTCAGGAGTCTTCTCCAGCACCACAGTGCAGTTCTTTCCTGCTTAGCCTTCCTGATGGTCCAACTCTCACATCTGTATGTGACTACTGGAAAAACCATGGCCTTTGACTATACAGACTTTTTGTCAACAAAGTGATAGCTCTGTGTTTTAGTGTGCTGTCTACGTTTATTATAGCTTTTCTTCCAAGGAGCAAGTGTCTTTTAATTTCATGGCTACAGTCACCATCCACAGTGATTTTGGAGCCAAGAAAATAAAGTCTGTCACCGTTTCCACTTTTTCCCCTTCTCTTTGCCATGAAGTGAAGGGACCGGTTGCCATGATCTTACTTTTTTGAACTTTGAGCTTTAAGCCAGCTTTTCTACTCTCCTCTTTCACCTTCATCAAGAGGCTCTTTAGTTCCTCTTTGCTTTTTGCCATTAGGGTGGTGTCATCTGCATATCTGAGGTTATTGATATTTCTCTGGGCAATCTTGATTCCAGCTTGTGCTTCATCCAGCCTGGCATTTCGCATGATTTACTCTGCATATAAAGTTACACAAGCATGGTGACAGTATACAGCCTTGACATACTCTTTTCCCAATTTGGAACCAGTCTGTTGTTCCATGTCTGGTTCTAACTGTTGCTTCTTGACCTGCATACAGATTTCTTAGGAGGCAGGTAAAAGTGGTCTGGTATTCCCATCTGTGTAAGAATTTTCCACATTTTGTTGTGATCCACACAGTCAAAGGCTGTAGTATAGTCAATGAAGCGGAAGTAGATGTTTTTCTGGAATTCTCTTGCTTTTTCTGTGATCCAGCGGATGTTGTCAATTTGATCTCTGATTCCTCTGCCTTTTCTAAATCCTGCTTGTACATCTGGAAGTTCTCTGTTCATATACTGTTGAAGCCTCTTGTGGAGAATTTTGAACATTACTTTGCTAGTGTGTGAGATGAGTGCAACTGTGTGGTAGTTTGAACATTCTTTGGCATTGCCCTTTTTTGGGGAATGGAATGAAAACTGACCTTTTCCAGTCCTGTGGCTACTGCTGAGTTTTCCAAATTTGCTGGCATATTGAGTGCAGGACTTTAACAGCATCATCTTTTAAGATTTGAAATAACTCAGCTGGAGTTCCATCACTTCTAGTTTTGTTCATAGTAATGCTTCCTAAGGCCCGCTTGACCTCACACTCCAGGATGGCTTACAAACAACAGGAATTTATTGCTCACACATCTGGAAGCTGATAGCCAGCACCTCCTTGCTGTGTCCTTAAGTGGTGGAAGAGGTGTGAGGTGTCTCTGGAACCTCCACTATAAGGGCTCCAGCCCCACTCGCAGGAGCTCCATCCTCTTGATCTAAGCATCTCCCAAGGCTCTGCCTCCCAGTATCATCACTTTGGGGGTTAGGAATTCAACATACATATTTGGGGCACACATTCAGATTGGAGCAGTCGTATATAGGACATCCTGAGTATTTATACACATTAGGGAGAAAGAAAGCTGCGAGAGCTAGTAAATGAATTCAGCAAGCTTGCAGGATCCTAGATCACTAAACAAACTTCTATTGTGTTTCTATACACTATCATTTAAAGTCCAAAAATGAAATTAAATCAACTCCATTTACAATAGCATAAAAAAGAGTAGAAGAGTTAGCAGTAATTGTTTATAACAAAAGAAGTGCAACATTTAACACACTGAAACTTCAGAACATCATTGAAGGAAGTAAAGCAGAACTGTAATAAAATGGAAAGGCATCCTGCGTTCACAAGTTAATTAATTAACAAGTAGATCTTAGAATCCATACACATACTGAAAGGGTCATGAATAGTTACAACAATCTTAAAAAGCAAAGTTGGAGGACTTAACACCTCTCAATTTCAAAACTTACTACAAAGCTACAGGACAGTATGGTCCTGGCATGAGGACAGACATATAGATCAACAGAACAGAACTGAGAGTCTGGAAGCTGTCAGTTGACTTAAGGCTGCCAGGACTATTCATTCGGGGAAAGGAGAGTCTTTTCCATAAATGGTGCCGGGACAGCCAGGTACCCATGTGCAGAAGAAGGAAGTTGGACCCTTATTTAATACTGTATACAAAAAGTAACTTGACTGTGAACACCGTACTGCTCCTAGAGGAAGCCTCTCAGGCGTGACTCTTAGCTGTAGAACTTCAGGTGTGAAGCTTCACGACCTCAATTTAGACGGTGGGTTCTCATGTGACATTGAAAGGACAGCAACAAAAGAAAACAACAGATAAACTGGACTTCATCAAAGTACAGTGCTTCAAAGAGCACCGTGAAGAAGAGAGGCGGAAGAGAGTGGGGACATACGAGCAGGCCAGTGTCGGACTCGGATCGGGCACCCAAGATGCGTAAGCAGCTCTTGGAGTCCAACAGTAGAAGACAGCCCGAGTTTAAAAATAATGCAGGTTTGTGTTTTTAACAGAGGATAATAAGCATATATCTGCAAAATCTACCCCCTCTCCGTCCCCACTGGTGGACTTTCCCATCAGAGTTCTCATTGTCCAAAACTTTAAAAAGTAAGGCACTGGGTCCTTTGGTAAATTTTCGCTGGCAATTACCTTTCCTGAAAAATAAGTATTGTTCCTTAATTTAAAGCCGCAGAAGGAATCTCTGTTCCGCTTTCCTTGTGCTTGGTATCAGGCCAGTGGTCCCATCCTTAGCTTGCTGCACTTAGCTTGCCTCATGTCTCTGCTCATGGGGGATCTGAGCATTGCTTTTCCTTCCTGTGGAAATAGATTTCTGTTAGTGTGTTTTCTAAGACACTGAAGGAAGGATCTCTATTTGGAGTAAGTCATTAAATAGTCTTCATAGAATTAACCTGCTGTTTAATTTAGCTTTAGGAAATTGAGACCTTTGGAGGGGAAATAATACTATGGAAAACCCTAAGAGCTATTTCTGTAAAACGTGTATTTTTGAGACAAGTGTTGGAATTTAATGGCTTTGTCTGCTGGAAATTTTGTCTTGTTTTCTGTTTGGCCCCGTGCCTGGAACAATGCGCATTTGATGAGTCAGTGAGTGACCAAACTTGTTTACCCTCATCGTAGCCTCTCCGTGTAGGAAGAAAGTAGCCTTGGGGGCACACTGCTCAGGTGAGGCTCCACTGCTGTTTCTGTGGCTGCCCCAGAACGTTCCGTAGTTTGTCAAGCCTCTTCCATCAGGTTGTTATGAGGCTAAATGACATAATGCATCACTTGTTTTAGGCAATTTGAATGACAGCTATTAATCATTATTAGTTATAACAGTATTATTGGTTTTGGGGGGAAATGTGAGTTTACTTCTTATATATGTCTACCAGTAGTTCAGCAGAGAAGGCAAATGGCACCCCACTCCAGTACTCTTGCCTGGAGATTCCCATGGACGGAGGAGCCTGGTTGGCTGCAGTCTATGGGGTCACTACGAGTCGGACACGACGAGTTGGACACGACTGAGCGACTTCACTTTCATTTTTCACTTTCATGCATTGGAGAAGGAAGTGGCAACCCACTCCAGTGTTCTTGCCTGGAGAATCCCAGAGACGGGGGAGCCTGGTGGGCTGCCATCTCTGGGGTCGCACAGAGTTGGACACGACTGACATGACTTAGCAGCAGCACCAGCAGCAGCAGCAGTTCAGCATCTTTGATAATGAACTTTGATTTGTAGAAAACAAAAAGTTGTATTGTGGTTATTCAGCTACCCCACAGCCAGAAATCAGTAAGTTCAATGTACAGTTGAATGTGATCTGTGTATTTTTTTTCAATAAATCAGGACAGCAGTTTTGCTGTGTGTTTTCTTTTTCCAGAATCCTCTTCGTGAGGGTCAGGAGAGGGGAGAGCTGGTGTGTGGGGATGTTGTTGAGAATATAGACTCCTAGAGCCTTTTTGCAGAGCAGTTTTGCAATAAATACCAGTGTTTTAAATGTGTGTATCTTTTGAACTAGTATTTCTCCCTCTAGGAATCTACCTTATAAAACACAGCTGTGGAAAACGTTCACAGCAGTGATGTTTGCCGTGGCGAGAACTGGCAACGAACTGTTGAGGGGGCAGAAGCCCATTCTCTAGAAGCCATGCAGTCATTGAGGAAGCAGGGTAGCTCTGTGGGTGTCAGCATATACCTACCGCACTATACATGTATTTATCCCTTTTCTGTGAGGGGGGAAGATGTGTCTGTTTCTGAGTGTGTGTGTTTACATTTTCAATTGTGATTAAAAAAAACCCAAATTTCCCATCGTAACCATTTCGAGGCGTACAGTTCAGTAGAGTTAAGTGCGTTCATACTGACGTGCAGACCGTCAACCACCACCCGTCTCCTGGACGGTTTTCATCTTGCACAACTGTGGCTCTGTCCCCATTAAACACTAACTCCCACTGCCCCTGCCCGCAGCCCCTGGCCCCCTACCATCTGCTTTCTGTCTGTGAATCTGACTAGTCCAGAGACCTCATGTAAGGAGAATCATACAGTATATTTCTTTTTGAGACTTGCTTATGTCACTTAGCGTAGTGTCCTTAAGGTTCCTCCATGTGGTAACAGGTCTTAGAATTCCTTTCTTTTTTGAGGCTGAACAATATCGGTGTCTGAGTTTGCATCCCCCACTGCTGGGCACTTGGGTGGCTCCTGTGCCTCCAGTGTCGGGGACCATGCTGCGCACATGCCTGTACGGGCGTCTTTGGGGCTTGCAGGGGATGGCTGGAAGAGGCAGCTGACACGGCACTCCAGACAGCGAGGCTGGTGGGGGCAGAGGGGGCGCCCGGACCGTCCCTTCATCCCCTTCACGGTGTGGCTGTTGTCAATAAGCACGAGATTCTGCCTTCAGCTGGTCATTCATGAAATCACTAACTGTCGCGTTTGGTTTGTGCTGTCTGAAGGGTTCGCCAGCCCCTCTACCAGAAATACCTGAACACGTGGTGCTCAAGTGCAGGCAGAGACTGTGGGAGGACCCATCCAAAGACATCTTCGAGGAGTGCACCAGGTGAGTGGGTGCACGCGGCCGGGGGCTCTGCCAGGGCCGGGGTCCCGCAGCCTCTGCGCGGGGGCGTGTCCTCGCTGGATTAGGGCGGTCCCCTCCACCGTCAAGCGGTTGAGGAGTGATGACCACACATGCACAGGGGCACCCTGAAGCGCCAGGTCGCGAGCGTGGCTTTGCTGCCTGCCCGGCCCCTCTGCCTAGCCCCATAGAGCGGGCACTGAAAATATCTCTTCTGCAGACCTTTGCAGTCAGGACAGGAACATCCCGAGTCCAAGCAGTCACCTGAGTTCAGCTTCCTCGCGTGCTCAGGAGGAAAGAGTGGTAGCTGAAGTGACCTGGCCCCAGGCGTGGAGTTGTTTGTAAGCAGACGGGTGTCAGTCATTCCCTCAACATGCGCCCGCTGAGCCCTGCCCTGTTGGGACGGGAGTCTGCTCCCTGTGGCGGCCATAAGGTGAGGCTGACCCAGGAGCCCGGAGCTGAGGGCAGGCTGTTAGCAGGGCCGAGTGTCTGAACACCCCAGAGGGGCTCCTTCTTTCCCCTTCCTCCTTCTGCTGTTGAAACTCTGTTCTGATGTTGAAAACTGTGGGAGTTGCACATGACTGAAGAGACTGGTCCGAAATTTTGCCTTCTCTGTGCAGAAACTTCAAGAGATGGACATAACAGCTGATAATCTTTAAACAGGTGTTGGTATTCCGACATCTGTTTGGTTAGTTCATTTGACAGGTGGCTCTCCACTCCTACATGTTTATTAACTGTCATTTACCATCCGCTGCACGTGGCATCGGCACTGGAGACGGTACAACATCGTGTGGCCTCTAGGAGTTTGGGTTCTTGTTATTCTGCCTCATCCCTGTCTTGTCATGGCCTTTATTTCCCCCAAGCCCTCCCTTCTCAGTTTGGTTCCCAGAATCCTGGTCCTGCGTAGTGAGCTAAGTGGGTCCTCTCTGCTTCCCACACGAAGCTCTGGTGAGAGTCCGCACGTGACGGTTAGTGGGAGTGTGAAGATGAACACATCAGAAACCA
This sequence comes from Bison bison bison, assembly GCF_000754665.1. Lineage (NCBI taxonomy): Eukaryota > Metazoa > Chordata > Mammalia > Artiodactyla > Bovidae > Bison > Bison bison. The sequence goes on from NW_011480439.1 coordinate 89,908, forward strand.
GTGATGAGCTGATGCGCGGTTTTCAGTGTCATAAATTCACAGATTGTGTGCGGTGGGTTCATGTGCCAGGCTAGGGCAGTGGCGCAGAGTCTGCTGCTTTGAGGCAAGGAATATTGGGAAGTAAAGTTGACATCCTGGGAAGCTGACTTAGCCGTTGACCTTACTAATTTATACAGACCGTGAAACACAAACGAGTTAGAATCAGGCAGTGTTTGTGTTCTTTCACGGAGACACCGAGGGACCTTTATAAAGGGGATTAACTGAGCCGATGGTGTTAGAATCCTGACTGGTCACAGGTGTTTGGAGCTGAGCTGCCCACGTGCTCGCCAGGGACAGGAGCCCCAGGGCAGGGCCACCCCTGCTCACACGTGGGGGTGTGAGGGCCCGGCCTCCGGCACAGGCTTAGTTCTAGGACTGCAGTGGCAGCCTCTCAGCACCCAGTGTCACTGACGGAGTTCGTGTTGATGTGGGATGTGACGGCACCGATGTTCTGCTGTCGTGCAGAGCAATGACGTGGTCCGCTGGCCTGTGGCCTCTGGTAAGCCCTTCCGTGAGAATGAGAGTTTAAGACGCTAACGGATGACTTAGTGCATTTATAAACACACGTCATTACTGAACTCCTTCTAAAGTGAAAGTCACTCAGTCATGTCTGACTCTTTGCGACCCCATGGACTATATAATCCATGGAATTCTCCAGGCCAGAATAGTAGAGTGGGTAGCCTTCCCCTTCTCCAGGGGATCTTCCCAACCCAGGGATCAAACCCAGGTCCTCTGCACTGCAGGCGGATTCTTTACCAGCTGAGCCACCAGGGAAGCCCCGATTCCCTCTCCAGGGTCTCGGAAGTAGGGAGCCTCAGAACACAAGTTGAGAAGTGCTGTGCTATAACATCAGTCAATCCAGGAACATCTGAATAACCTCTTTGTACAAAATAAAGGGAAGCAAATCAAGTGATTTGCTCAGAAGTCTGAAACCAGTATGGTGCTGGGATTATTCTCACAGCCTCCTCACTCACGACCTACTAGCAGTTCTCAGATAGGCTGTGGTCACTCCCGGTTAAACTCCACCACGCCCAGGGGATGGCTTCCTCTCTCTCTGTTGGTGACTCCACTGCGGCTCAGGAGGGCTCCGTCTGCTCCCCACCCAGGATTAGTGCGCTGCAGCCGCAGGGCCCTGGCCACCCCCGTCCCAAGCTGGACGCCACCGACTCACCTGTGTCCTTGACTGAGCAGTCAGGGTCGTCAGGACGGGCTGTGGATGGTCCCTCCAGCGTCAGCTCCATAGATGCTGATCCACTGCAGCGCCGTTTTAAAGGGCAGGCTGCGTCCTGTTCCTCACCTACTCCCCAAGGACCAATTGTATTCCTACTATCACAGAGTCATAAATAAACCTAAGAGGCAGGGCTCATTGCAGAAGATTTCTTCAAGAAACGTGTAGCATCAAACGATGTATCGAGTGCTCTGATTGGCTAATTGTGTTATTGTCTTTGGTTCGCTGGGCCTTGCTTCGCGGGGCTTTGCTCTAGCTGCGGGGAGGCGGCTGCTCCTCGTTGTGGCGCCCGGGCTTCTCGCGGTGCTGGCCTCTCTTGTGTGGAGCACGGGCTCTAGGCACCCGGGCTCAGCAGTGCAGTGGGCTCCGTGCTGTGGCTCACGGGCTTAGTTGCCCTGCGGCGTGTGGGACCTTCCGGGACCAGGGGTCGGACCCATGCCCCCTGCGCTGGCCGGCAGATTCTTAACCACTGTACCGCCAGGGAAGTCCTCGAGAGCTTTATTTTTAATATTTAAAAAAAAGGTGACGTCACATATTAACAGTTTCTACCCTATGACTGTTATCACTTATACATTTACACCAATATTAATTGCAAACTGTTTACATTCCTTCCTGAAATACATGTGCCTCCATGTGTGCAGGCACACATATGCACACGCGCACACACACACACACACACACACCTTGAGTATATTTTAAACTATTGTTTTTCTCCTGGAAGATTATTTTTATCAAGTAATTACTTCACTGATATTCTAATACTTAAAAAGTACCTCTGATTTTAGGAAGGTAAATTGGTTTTATTTCTTTTGAATTCTTGCATTCATGTTTTCACTGGTAGCATTGGAAACTAGTGTGAGATTCTGTAGTTGCAAAATTCAATATACTGAATTGTGGGTAATGATTCATTTTCCCGTATCCTGCGCACTCATGCATTAAATCACAGAGTTGTCTTCATTTTGTACTGCAGCCAGATGTACATAGTTGCATAAAATCTCTTTCTAGAATTGTCCATGACCATTTAAGTGAAGAAGCATTTGAAGAATACCAAGAAAGTGCATATTTTTCTCGATTTTTACAGTGGAAATGGCTGGAAAGGTATGTTCTCCTCTGACATTCAGTGAACAAATCGTGACTTCCATTTGCATTCTGACTGATGTATACCTTTCTGTCAAAATACTATTGGAAATCTTATTATTAATATTGTACAATTTCTTCTGATCCAGTGGGCCCTGTTTCCTCTTGTTAAAATGACAGTTAGCCCTGCTGGTGCCACCGTGAGACAGTAAACCGTGTCCTGGGTTCACAGAGACAGAACCCGACGTGGTGCTCGGCTCTTTGCCATCTCAGCCGCTACCCAGACGCCTACTAGCTGTGTGTCCTCAGTGACGTGGCCTGCATGGGCTTTGGGTGACCTACTCCCTGGAGAAAGAAATAGCAGCCCACTCCAGTATTCTTGGAAATCCCGTGGACAAGAGGAGCCTGGTGGGCTACAGTCCATGGGGTCACAGAGAGTCCGACATGGCTTGGTGACTAAACCACCACCACCACCCTGGACGCTGGAGTCACCGGAGGAACGAGTGTGGAACACTCAGCACAGGGCTCGGTGCACAACACACATGCTCAGGAAGTGTTCAGTTCAGCTCAGTCGCTCAGTCGTGTCCGACTCTTTGCTACCCCATGAATCACAGCACGCCAGGCCTCCCTGTCCATCACCAACTCCCGGAGTTCACCCAGACTCACGCCCATTGAGTCGGTGATGCCTTCCAGCCGTCTCCTCCTCTGTGTTAGCTGCTACCAGCGTTGTTACAATGATTGTTGATTTATTAAATTTCAGTTCTAGCTCATACAGGTTTCTTTTGCTACGGTGTCAACACCGCCTTTGAGGCTCTTTCTTCAAAGAGCAGCTCCCTGTCAGTGTCATTTCCCTCACCAGCCTTCTGAGAGGCCCAGGAGCTGTGCCAAAGAGAACACAGAGGGCTCTCCTAGTGTGGGCTGGCGCAGACTTGTGTTTAGTTCAGTCAGTAAGGATAGCAGGATCATTCTGCGTCTGTCTTCAGTGTTTTCACAGTTTTAAATGTTAGCGTGCTTGTCTCTTGAAAGCTGTCCCGCTGAGGAGCCCCTCTCTGAGCACAGGCAGCTGGTCCTGGGCACCCTCCCCAGGGTCCCCTTCTCAGGCCAGGCCAGCGGCTAGGTAGGTTTTTCTCTTTCCAAATAGCAATGTGATGTGAGACCTGAGGCTTTCTTTTTCCCTTGTCATTAATTAGGCAACCGGTGACAAAGAGCACATTTAGGCACTACAGAGTCCTGGGGAAAGGCGGGTTTGGAGAGGTAAGTCGTACCTGACAGCTGTGAGCAGTACTTCTAGAAAAGCCGAAGGGGGTCACGGAAAGGCGAGATGTTCAGGTAATGTATCGACTCTACCAATCCATTTATTTCTTTACTGTGTATTTTAAGAATACTTTTAGCAGCCACGAGAATTAAGATTGAACTTTGAGCAAAAGGTACATGCTCTTAAAAAATTCAGAGATGCAGTGGGGAGAATGATTCACTATCTTTGTGATTTTACATTTCAGTTCTTAGTTCATGTTTTCAGTGTTCAAGTTTAGTAAGGTTATCCTGACTGAAAAGATTGTTCTGTTTCCATTTGGTGGAGTTTCTGTTATTCCATTCTTATCACTGAGGACTAGCCTGGAAGTTCACATTAGTACAGAGTATATTACTAAATTTTGTTAAATATTATTGAATATGCTTATTTAACTCAACTCTGGATGTGTATGTACCTTACACCTACTTCGAAAGGTGTTAGAAAATATGGAAATTGGGGAAAATCCTAAAGACACTACCCACAGGTTCACAAGAGATGGTCTTTAAATGGGATTGGAGACGGTTGTGGTCGGTGTTCAGAGTCCCGTCACGCTCTCTGCAGCAGCTGAAGGAGACACTAACGGCCTCGTTGAGTGTGTGGAGCAGTCACTTTGAGTTCAAGCCTTCCTAAGTCCCAGAGCCGGGTCAGAGCCGGGCCACCATCTGCGTGAGATTCACATGGCGTGTGCTCCCAAATTCTAGTCCAGAGCCATGGCCAGCGCCAGCCCGGGAGGAGTCACACTGCTGGGGCCTCCTGTCATCACTCGCAGTGGCCACGAGAGGGACTGGTCAGTGTGCCAGCCTCCGGAGAGCCTGTGGGGTGCCCGCTGTGGCCCTGGAGGCTGCCTGGTGCTCTGTGAGCCCCACCCCAGCATGCTGGGCCCTCGGCGGGAGACGCATCTGCGAGGAGTCCATCTCCTCACGCGCCTCCGGAGCGCTCGGTCCATGCCGCCGGCCCCACACTGCCTCCAGGGACGGAGCTCGGACTTTGTGAGGACAGAGGAAGGAAGCTTCCAGCACCGGGCTCTTGTGTCTACAAAGCAGTGAAGCCCGCGGTCTGGCCACACAGAGGTCTTAACAATGGACTCAGCAGAAACACGTCGGCAAGTTTTCACTGTCGTGAAAAGACTCGGTTTGCTGATGATCTCACAGCACTTTTTAAATGCATCGACTGGTGCTCCCAAACAAACGGCTGGGAGGACAGAGAAACGGTTGTGGTTTTTCACAGATGTGTTCTGGGAGTGCTGCGCTGCGCCAGGCCCAGGGCAGGGGTCAGTGGGTGGTCCGTTTCTCTCGGGAATGCCAGTTAGACCCCTGTGACTGAGGCAGATGCCTGGGGCCCTTCCAGTCCAAATGTTGGCAGCGCGTTTACCTTTGCTAAATGCCGGCACCTCTTCTGGCAGTGTGAAAGGCCAACATTTTGGTCTCATTTGGTCAACAGCAGTGCTTTCACTTAAGCCCTGAGCCCTCCAGGCAGCCCTGGTGGGTCCTGAGGCCGGTGCAATGGGCAGGGGCTGGGTGAGCAGCGTTGCCTGCTTGATGGGCGGTGGAGAGAGCACGTCCTTGGGACCCACGCACCCTGAGGTCAGGCTCCTGTGCCTCCACTTCCAGCTGTGCAATCGGGGAGCCCGCGGTGGTCTCCTGCAGAGGCCTCATGAGCCCTGCTTCACCATCTCTGTGAGGAGCAGCTGAGGGGCTGCAGAGCCACCCCACCCCCTCTCCCTTCTCGCTCTCTGACTTGGCAACTCCACCTGAAGGAATTTGTCTTCAGTGCATGCATGATAAAAGAGATGTGCGAAGACTATGTGCCAAGACTTCGTGGTTGGAAAATGATGAACTGCGTTTTGGAATAGTCATGTATTTGTAGAACGTTTAATGTTGAGAAGATAGTCACACAGTAAGATGAAAAAGTTATAAAATATTATCTGTTCTGTAACATAAGCCCAATTTCCCCTAAAAGCCAGAGGTTGATGGGGAGCAAGCTATATATCCTTGCAGATATATGTACAAAGGGGGCACTTTGAAGCTTATACAGTACAGTATCAGTGATAGTTATCTTAGAATCTGGGTTTTTTATCATTGTCTTTATTAATACTTTCAATATTTTTCACAATGAGGTTTATATTTTACCATCAAAATTATTTTGGGTGATGGATAAAATCGTATCATGTCTTGTATTCAGTTTTAAAGTAATCCTCTGGGGGACTTCCCTGGTGGTCCATGGCTGAGACTCCATGCTCCCAGTGCAGCGGGTCCGGGTTCAGTCTCTGGCCAGGGAACAAGATTTCACACACCCCAGAAACTCCAGTACTTTGACCACCTCATGCGAAGAGTTGACTCATTGGAAAAGACTCTGATGCTGGGAGGGATTGGGGGCAGGAGGAGAAGGGGATGACAGAGGATGAGATGGCTGGATGGCGTCACTGACTCGATGGACGTGAGTCTGAGTGAACTCCGGGAGTTGGTGAGGGACAGGGAGGCCTGGCGTGCTGCGATTCATGGGGTCTCAAAGAGTCAGACACGACTGAGTGACTGATCTGATCTGATCTGACCTCAAGATCCTGCATGATGCAACAAGGATCCCACATGCTGTAGCTAAGAGCTGGCAGAGCCAAATAAATAAGTATTTAAAATTAATTTAATTAAAATTTTAAAAATAAAGTAATCCTCTGTGCACGCGTGTGGCGTGTGTGTGTGCAGGTGTGGGGTGTGGGCAGGTGGCAGTCAGGAACCATGACAGCCTGCGTCGATAGCCTGGAACCTGGAAGGCTGGTTGCTGTTCAGTTGCTCAGTTGCGTCCGACTCAGCAACTGCATGGACTGTAGCCCGCCAGGCTCCTTTGTCGGTGGGATTTTCCAGGCAAGAATACTGGAGTGGGTTGCCACTTCCTCCTCCAGGGGATATTCCTGACCCAGGGGTCGAATTCATGTCTCCTACAGCTCCTGCATTGGCAAGCAGATTCTTTACCACTGAGCCACCAGGGAAGGCTGGAAGCTGGGAGCTTTATTGTACTGTTCTCTTCACTTACCTTTGTTTGGAAATTTTCATAATGTGAACTAATATATAAATATTACTTTAAGAACTAATTAAGTAAAATAAAGGTATGAAAGCCTATGGATTCTATGAAATACACGTATTCTTGAATTTTAAAAGTAATCAAGAATATTTACTGTCAGAAACTTTTGTTTTTGTACAGAAAGTAGAAAGATACAGGGAGATATATTTAAGCAGATGCAGCAGGATCTCACAGAGCGAGTTCTGCCGGCACTGTGCTCGGTTCATAAGCTCCCTTCTTCAACAAGGACCCGAGGGTCAGAGGGAAGTGCCCAGGGGGACCCAGCCACGGCTGTGATGGCCGTGGTCTTGGCCCCACAGAGTCCACGCTGCTCTTGACCAGAGGGAACTGTCATGGAGAACACTCTTTCTCTTGGCAGCCTGAGAACTGCCAAGTGGATATGAACTGTTGTGTTGTGTTTTTTTTTTTTTTTTAAAAACTAGGTCTGTGCCTGTCAAGTGCGAGCTACAGGAAAGATGTACGCCTGTAAGAAGCTGGAGAAGAAAAGGATAAAGAGGAGGAAAGGGGAGGCCATGGCCCTGAGCGAGAAGAGGATCCTAGAGAAAGTGCACAGTAGGTTTGTAGTAAGTATCTTCTCTGTCCTCCCTGGGATGGCGAGCTGGGCAAGTGGCGTCTGTCCAGTGCGTGTGCTGCTGGACACAAGCCCACCCCAGCTGAGTGTGCTCGGGGTTCACTGTCCCGCCGCTGAGGGGAGAGGAGCAGGAGCAGCCCTCCACTGCCCTGCCCAGCCCTCCCTGGACTCAAACAGGTGGTTTGTGATGAATCCGCCCGTGTCCCTACTGCCCAGTCTGGCGCTGACCCTCTGCCCTCTCTGGTGGCATCAGTGGCTGGGCTCACCCTGCGGTTGGCCGAAGCCCCAGCTGGTTGAGAGGCTTGAAGCGCTTCTCTGCCCGGCCCCTCACTCGGGCCTCATCTGTGTCCGCCTCCGCCCTCTTTCTGACGGCGCAGGTTCACGACTCGCCCTCAGCCAGCGAGCCGAGTTGTGTGAGGCCTGACTCCACCCTCACTGTATGGGTCAGGGCTGAGCCCAGGGGTCCTGGGTCCAGGCTGTGCGTTAAGTAGCGGGTTTTCATCTCCACAGCTGCTTCCTCCACCTAATTACATGTTGAAGGAAGAGAGGGAAAGACGACTTATAAAAGGCTTCATGGTGTCATTTACTTCTCAGTTCTGAGGTCAGCACTTCGTGCTGGGCACAAAGCTTCCAAGACAGACAGGCCTTCAGAGCTGTCACCTAGTTTAACAGCAAGGGTTTGCTGTGTGTGCGACGTGTCAGCCTTCTGTACGTGCTTTACAAGAAAACCTTTGATAAAATGGGCTTATCTTAGCGTCGCTTTAAACATATTTGTGTAACTATCTCCAAACACCAAAATCTACAGTCTAGCGCTGCAAAAGGGACATGGATAATAGTTATGGTTTGTTCTACTGAAATACAATATTTTGGTTTCTGTACTCCTGGCCTCTTGCCAGGATCCTGGAAATACTTTCCCTTGCCCTTGACCTGTTCATTACTTCCTGCTTACGGCCAATCTCAGGGGATCCTGACTGGTACTTCTGTGGAGTTCATCTCCTCTTCCTCCTCACAGCCCCTCCCCAACCCCCCACCACAACATGACTGTGTGTGAAGGCAGTCCAAGACTCTCTAGATAACTGGTTGAGAATTTGGCCAAGTTATTAGATATGGCACCAACTAGATACGAAACAGTTTGAAAAACTTTGATTGAAACCATTTACAATAGCATTAAGAAACATCAGAATCTAGACAAAAATCCAGTGAAATGTGCAAGACTTCTACACTGGAAACTGTAAAACAATATTTACACACAACTACAGATGCCCTGAACAAACGGTGGGGTGCCCTGCTCACGGGTGGGAGCCTCAGGACTGTGGTGGCCGTAAGACAAGTGAAATGCAGCCCAGCCAGAATCCCAGAAGGGTGTGTATGTGTGTACTCACGGGTGTAAACTGACTTGCAGACCAGCAGGACAGTGGGTGAAGAGCTTGAACAGGCACTTCACGAGAGAGGCTCACAAAACCAGTATTGGGCATGGCTGAGAGGTGTCCCCTGCGTGTGCAGAGGAGCGAGCGGCGAGACCACAGGAGAGTGCCGAAGCTTCAGGGCATGGCTGGCGGCACAGGCACTGGGAGAGCTGAGCAGCTCTGCACCCCTCTGTTCCGCCGGAGGCGTCCGACTCCCATGCCGAGCGCAGACAGTCCGCAAGCATGGGGTGCCAGTGCTCGACGGCTAGAATGTAGCTTTGAGGAGTTCCACCCCAAGTTCTTTGTGAAGGTTGACACCTACTCACTTAGACATGGCTCCCCCAGTGGCTCAGCAGCAAAGAATCCACCAGCTGCTGCAAGAGACGTGGGAGACTCGAGTTTGATTCCTGGGTGGGGAAGATCCCCTGGAGAAGGAAATGGCAACCCACTCCAGTATTCTTCCCTGGGACATTCCATGGACAGAGGAGCCGGGCGGCCTGCAGTCCATGGGGTCACAAAGAGCTGGACGTGACCGAGCGCGCACGCACTTGGGAAGTTCTCTGCTTTCGGCGCTGAGCAGCTGCTAGCGCTTCATCAGGTAGAGGTTTGCGATGGTGCTGGTGCACTTCTCCCCCAAAGCAGGCCGCGTTTCGGTGCTCTCACTGTGAACGTACACGGACTGTTTGACTGTTGCTCACAAATAGAGTGCATCGCCAATGAACGAGCAGGTTTTTGCATTTTCTTTCCTACAACACTGCTGTCCTCAGGTTAGCTTATGTTACACATACCAAACCAAGAAGTCCCTGTGCTTGGTGCTAACCATTATGAACGGAGGGGACCTGAAGTTTCACATTCACAACCTGGGCGACCCCGGCTTCGAGGAGCAGAGAGCGATCTTCTACGCGGCCGAGCTGTGCTGTGGCTTGGAGGATCTGCAGCGGGAGCGCATTGTGTACAGGTAGGGGCGCAGGGCTCCCGGGGCCTCGAGGCCTGTCCGCCCTGAGCGGCTCTCATGGGCCACGTGGGGGCTGGGGCGGGAGGGCCGGTGGGGAGCCCTGGCCCTGATCCCTGGGGCC
>NW_011480439.1:99770-115974 GCF_000754665.1 Bison bison bison
ACCATTGGAAGTATGGCCAATCAGGGGCAGACCTCGGTTTTCTTTTTAGTTCTCTTCTCTCTCCGGTAAGTACTTTTCATTTAAGTTGGTCGTGCTGCTCACAAGCACGAGAGGAACCCATTTCCAAAGTCCTTAGATATTTCGATAGTTGTTCCGAGGATTGGGGACGATGTTCCAACAAAATAACAAATGTTCTGAAATAATTGTACTTATTTTAATACTTTTTTCATCTTAGAATTCAGTAGAGAAAATTAAGTGCCATGGATGGAATTTTGTGTGATGCATAAATCTGGGTTTTAGGGACAGCAGTCCCTCTTCCACCTTTAGAAGCTGGGGGTCCTGAGCGCTGACACTCTTCGGGGCCGCCCCAGGCCACTCCCTGCGTTCAGCCCAGTGCATCCACCTGCGGGCCGTGTGCGCTCATCCCCTAGTGGGTGCGTCTAGCTGGCCTTCTCAGTTCCCAAGGGCTCTGCCCACTCCTTCCCCTCTAGCCCACATCCTCCCTGAATCTGGTCCCCAGATCAGTCCAGCATATTTGTCTGATCCCTCTGTGTTTCCCGTGGTCAGTGGCCGAGGTCACGTCCTCCTCAGATGGGCTTGCTCTCCCGGAGCTTGTCTGGCGTCATCTTGCCTGCCCTGCTCGTGCGTCTGCCCTCTCAGGGGCCTTTCTTTCCGGCCCCCTCCTGCCGTCACGCAGAATTAGTGCACAGACACCCACTTTCTAGAAGCCCCTTCCCCTGGCTGGTCCTCAGAGTGCTCCGTGTTGCCCATCCTGGGGCCGGTCCCCCTGGCTGGCTCACTTCCGAGAAGACCTTCCTCTTCTCCATCCCAATTCTGATGTGATTTTTCTTCTTTGTCTTTTGTGGCCCAGAGCCAAGTTGAGTATCTCCTGAGGATCAGCTCCCAGCAGGCTGGGCTGATGGGTGACGGTCCCACCTATCATGAGTTGTGCAGAAGGTGGGGGCACAGGCTGCTACTCTGGGACTTACGGGGGCGGCTGGAGGAGCTCTGATTGCTACGTGGCTGCTGGATGAAGTGAGCTTGTTACAGTTAAGTCCAGCTGAGCCGCCTTGGCCTGCTTCGTGTTGAGATGCATTCCCTGCACTGGTCAGACGGTTCCGTTCCCCAGCCTTCTACCCTGGGCTCCCGCCTGCCCTCTGACTGAGCAGGTCTGTCTTGTGCCTGCTGCGTCCAGGAGACCTGCCATCAGGAGGCACCCCTGAGCGTCTGTTGCACGCATGAGCCATGGCCTTCAGACTCTGACGGCCTGTCCCGCCTCCAAGGCACTGCACACACGCTTCACGGGGAAGGTGCCCGTGTCCCCTTGCCTTTCCTCAGAGACCACCACTGACAGCTTTCATCAGACCAGGTCCTAGAGAGAGTGTCTTCCTCTTTGCACAGAGGTAGTACAAATAAAAATGCTCTCCTATTTTAGCAGCTCCAAAATCAAAAAGGAAGAGACACACAGGATGGGCGTTTATCATTTTCAAATATTTATTTATTTGCGTGTTCTGTCTGCGCCAGGTCTCAGTAGTGGAGGCAGGGTCCTTGTTTGTAGTGTATGCGACCTAGTTCCCTGACCAGGGATGGAACTGCAGGTCCTCTGCTGTGGGAGTTCAGAGTCTTAGCCACGGGACCACAGGCTCCTTCCTGGGGAGTGGTTTTTGAGGGAAGGCTCAAGAAAGGACAACACTTTGTAGCCTGAGCTGTGGCGTTCTGCCCTGGCAGATGCCAGTGTGTGGTGTGGGGCAGGGTGTGAGCAGGCCGCTTTGGAATTGGTCTCAGCTTGTCGCCTGGCATCCAAGTGATCCAGTGACATGGCTGCACCCTAAGAGTGGCACCTACACCCAAGAGTGTCTAAACACCCTCCGGAGACGCTGTGACAGTCCCAGGAGGCGTTGTGTGTAACACGCTTAAGCACGTGTCTTGGCATCCAGTGAGCACGCCAGGGGGTGGCTGATGTCATTACCACTGTGCTAAGTCACTCAGTCGTGTCCAACTCTTCAAGACCCGTGGACTGTAGCCCACCAGGCTCCTCTGTCCATGGGATTGTCCTGGCAAGAATATTGGAGTGGGTTGCCGTGCTCTCCTCCAGGGGATCTCCTGACGCAGGGACTGAACCCACATCTCCTGCACTGGCAGGCAGGCTCTTTACCACTGAGCCACTGGGAAGCCCATCGTTACTGCTACAGATTAGTATTTTGTGCAGTACATGCTGCGGGTCTCCCTTCAGAGCAGGTGACTGGTGCTTGATTGACAGCTGACGGCAGAGCCGGTGGGAGTGGTTTAGGGCAGCTTCCCACACCAGGCAAGGAGGCGGCCGGAAGTCGGTGGGTCTCTGGCTGGGCCCTGGGTTGGCTGCCCTGGAGCGGTGCTGGCCTTGCGTGGAGCAGTGGGGCTTTAGGGCGCCTGGTGAGACGTTTGCGGTGAGGCGGGCGGGCAGCTGTCCTGTGCATGTGGCCGTGCCTGTGAACGTCCCATGTCAAGGAGGGTTACCTTGTTGTCAACAGCATTTACCAGGACTCTTTAAATACAGAGAGAAAACAAGACTGCTTGTGGCTGGCAGGGCAAGCAGAGGGCACCCGTTCCCGCCCCCTGCTCCCCAGGGCCACCAGCAACAGTGTCGGGATGTCTGCCCAGGAAGGTTTCCGCGCAGAGCCCCACGCCTACGTTCTCGCTCTGCTCTCTTCTGGGTGTGCGGTTTCTACCCCAGGGCATCTCAGTGTCTGCGGCCCCCGCCCCCTGCGCTGGCACGGGGTTCTGCGGGGCTCTTCTGGGACCAGTGCCTCGGAACGGCTGCTCCGTTGTGCTGACCTCGGTCTCCTCTGCAGGTTCTTGGAGACGTGGCTGCAGATGGAGCAGCTGTGCTGAGGGAGATGGGTCACTGTGACAGGACCACACGTGAAGTCAGAGCTAAATAGAAATCTTCTGAAAACTAGGTTTTTTCCTCGCCAAGGAAAAAAACAAGTAGCTTGAGATATCACATTTAGATATTTTAGTCTTTGGTGACACACACGTATTTGAAGTTTGGCATTGCCCTGCTTGGCCGTGAACTGTGATAAACAGTTAGTGCCACGGGTCACACGCTCCCCCGCAAGGCCTGGCCTCCCTGAATGCTGCCCAGCCTGGAAGCAGGCTCTGCGCGCGGGTCCTCCAGGTGAGGACGGTGGGCAGAGCCAGGATCTGACCCTGAGATGGAATTCTTCTTGGCCGGGGATTTCCAGTCGTTGAAATTTTTGACAGTCTATTAATGGTGAGAGAAATGGAGCTGAGTTCGTCAAGGACTAACTCCTCACTGCTGAGCTGCACGTTTCACGGCTGGATCGCCTCCTGCGAAGCCCAAGCCCCCACACGGAGCGGTGAGCTCTGCGCCCTCGCCGTGCATGCCGTCTGTAGAGCCCCCCTGCCCCGGCTCCTCCTCATGGCCACTGGAGGCTGTGGCAACACGAGGGCTCCCACAGACCCACAGACGGAGGCGCCGTTACCTGCCGACCTCGCCGTTTCTCAGAGCGGGGAAGTGTCTGCGGGTCTTTCCGCTGGAACTGATGGAGCCCAGTGTTGCGCCCCAAATAACTGACTTTGTGGTGTTGTTTCCTTGCCTTGCAGGGACTTAAAGCCCGAGAACATCCTCCTCGATGATTATGGTGAGCGAGCCTTTCCCACCAACTGTAGACTTTGTTCAGACGGACTCAAGTCAGGGTGGACCTACCACTTAGTGAGGCCAGGGGATAGCAGCAGGAGATGCCCTCCTAGAAACAGAACGGGGCTCTCACCGTCGTCCCCCTTTGTCTAGGCAGGGAGCAGAGGTGCTTCTGATTTTCAGTTTAACTCGCAGTAAGAGCGGCGTCTTCTCTTCTGTTTCTTTCTTTCCTGTTTCACCTTGCTTTAATCTCAGCGGCTTGAGTCCATGCCCTCCTTGCTCGGTCGTTCTCACAGGTGCGGCGTGGGCTCTTGTTTGATTTGCATTTTCCTGACGACACTTTTCATGGGCTTACTTGCCATCTGTTTATCTTTTTTGGTAATGTGTCTTTTCAAGTCTTCTGCCCATTTTTAATTGTTTTTTTCCCTTATTTTTGAGTTTTAAGAGTTCTTTGTATATTTGTTATGCCAGTCCTTTATAAAATATAAATGTTTTTAAGTTAGTGAAGTCAACTTCTAATTTTTTTCTTTCATGGTTTGTACTTGCAGTTACAATTGCAATTGAGTTTATGGCTGTGACCATGTTAACGTCACTGAATTCTGGAAGGTTGTAGACTTGCTGGGCTTTGTGCATATACCCGCATACCTGTGGCAGATGACCACTTTCTCTCTGCCTCCCCAGTTCCTGACCCTTTGGTTTCTGTTTGTTGCCTCAGGACACCAGGTGGGACGTTCAACCCAGTGTTTACCAGAAGTTGTAACAGCAGGAATTCTTTGCTTATTTCTGATCTCAGGGATAGTTTTTTAGTATATCACCATGAAGTATGGAATCTGCTGTCGTACTTAAATATTTGTTTGTATGTCTGTGCTGGGTCTTCATTGCAGCACACGGATCTTGTATTAATAGTTGCATCCCGTGGGGTCTTTGGTCACATCATGTGGGATACACTTTCCCAAACCAGGGATTAACAATACAGGGGAGTGTGAAGTCTTAGCCACTGGACCACCAGGGAAATCCATGCTGTAGTACGTTTATAGAAATTAAGATTTAAGAATTTTTTCTTTTTAAAAAATAACACTTGAATTTTGTCAGTGCGTTTTCTCCCCAAATGACTATATGTTGTTTGTTTTTTAATATGGTTAATCCACCAGTTGGTTTTCCAGTGTTAAACAAATCTGTCATTCCTGAAATGAGTCCAGCTTGGGCAGATCATGCTGCCCTTGCCTGGGTGGCTGGTTCTGGCACCTGACAGTCCCAGGAGGAAGCGCACCTCCAGCACAGTCTCTCCGTCGGGCTCTGCACAAGCCTCGGAACCTGTCCGGGTGTCCGTGTCCACACGGCAGCCACTAGGGGTCCAGACGTCTCCCCTCTTGGGTTCAGCTGCTCCCAGCCTTGGAAAGTGTCCTGGTGGGAGTGGCTGGGGAGCCTCCGTGCGTTCCCCACTCCCGGTCGGCAGTGTCTGGCTTGACCTGGCTTTGCCAGTGCTCCTGCTGCCGCAGCAGAGCGCCTCAGCGTGGGTCTCCCGCTCAGATGTTTTGTCCATCCTGGCTGGTCCTGTGGCTCCCAGCTGTGGCCAGGAGTGGTGCAGATGTGCCCCGTCCTGCCCACGTGCAGGCAGCCAGATCGCTCCTGCGGCAGTCGCTGCTGCGCTTGTTCCTTACACGCCGGGGCCGGGTCCCGCTCCCGTTAAGAACAGAAGGAAGTGACAGGGCTTTGTTGTGCTTGTCTTGATTTCCGGAGACTTTAAATCTTTTCTTTGTGTTTTTCTGTGTTTTAATTTTTAACAATGTAATTCTACCTACACTTTAGTTTCTCAGACTTAAAAAATGCAATTGACTTTAGCATTTTTACTGTTATGGAATTAAACTTCTTAAGAACTAATTTTCCACCAGTGAGCCATAGACCGTAAGAGTAATAGGATTGTCCTCAAGTACTTCTTCATTGTCCTCAAGTACTTCTTCGTTATAGACAGCTTGTTAGGTTTTCTGTTTTCATGTGTCAAGTACGACTGGATATTTGTATTGAATTTAGGTTTAAAAAAAAAGCTGTCGCCTGTTCTTCTACATTTCAAGGCACATTTACCATTTGCCCATTCTGAATATGGGACAGTTTGTTTTGCAAACTTTAAGGGGGATTTGGTTTTATGAAATGAAGCTGGTGGTTGAGTTGATGAAGAAAACCGCATTATGTTTGCATCTTCTATAATTGTTGTTATTGTTGAGTCCCTAAGTTATGTACGACTCTTTGCGACCCCATGGACGGCAGCACACCAGGCTTCCCTGTCCTTCACCAACCCCTGGAACTTGCTCAAACTCATGTCCATTGAGTCAGTGATGCTGTCCAACCATCTCATCTCTGTCGTCCCCTTCTCATCCTGCCTTCAGTCTTTCTCAGCATCAGTCTTTTCCAGTGAGTCAGCTCTTTGCATCAGGTGGCCAAAGCAGTGGAGCTTCAGCTTCAGCATCAGTTCTTCCAATGAATATTCAGGAATGATTTCCTTTGGGATGGACTGGTTGGATCTCCTTGCAGTCTAAGGGACTCTCAAGAGTCTTCTCCAGCACCACAGTTCACAAGCATCAGTTCTTCAACGCTTAGCCTTCTTTATGGTCCAGCTCTCACGTCCATACATGACTACTAGAAAAACCACAGCTTTAATTATCTGGACCTTTGTCAGCACAGTGATGTCTCTGCTTTTTAATATGCTGTCTAGGTTTGTCATAGCTTTTCTTCCAAGGAACAAGCGTCATGTAATTTTAGATGTAAATGTTTCCAAGTAGGAATTGCTGTAGGAACTTCCATCCCTGTGTTTTAGATTTTTTTCCATTATTTATTGTCAAAGTGTCAGCCGGCCCCCATGATTTGTATCGTGTGTTTGGCCGCATGTAGGACACATCCGGATTTCAGATCTTGGTTTGGCCTTGGAGATCCCAGAAGGGGCGAAGATCAGTGGAAGAGTCGGAACGCTGGGCTACATGGGTACGTGACCGGCCTCCCAGTTCTCCCTGCACTCCTGGCCTCAGGACGCAGAGAGCTGGCCGTGTGGAGGGACCTGGGGTCATCCTGGCCCGCTGTGGGGTAGCACAGTGGTATCTGAGGTCTGTACCCGCCCCCACCTGCCCTTATTGCCCAGAGCAGAAGAACCAGGACAGGACAGTGGCCTCCTCGCTCCTCCTGGCTCCACACACCCCTCCTGAAGGTGACCAAGTCATTCTGAAGGTTTCGTGAACCAGAGGCCTGGCCTTGGGTCGGCTCTGAGCGGGAACCCCTGCCTGGCTCTGCCCAAGTAGGGGCCGCCTGATATGAGTGAGCCGGGAGCCTCTGCTGAGTTTTGCGCTGACCCCCGCATCCGCTGTGGCTGCTGGGGCCTGAGCCTGGAGGCCTGGCTCTGTCTGGTGGAGAGGCGGGGGTAGTTTTGCGCTGACCCCCGCATCCGCTGTGGCTGCTGGGGCCTGAGCCTGGGGACCTGGCTCTGTCTGGTGGAGAGGCGGGGGTCCTCCCACAGAGCACCGTTTCCCACCATAGTTAACTCTGCCGTGATTCACTTCGTGCTCTGAACAGTAGGAACTGTTTCTAATAACAGCTTTGCTGAAATATAATTCACATACCATAAAATCCACGAATGTTCATTTTGGGCATTCCACAGCAGTATGTGGGATCTTAGTTCTCAACCAGGAGTCAAACCGGCGCTGCCTGCGGTGGGAGCACAGTCGTGTCCCCTGGACGCAGTCCACCGGTCTGGAGTGTGCCGTCCAGGGGCTCTCAGTGCGGGCAGAGCAGTGCAGCTACCGCCCCTGGTTTCAGAGCCTTCCCATCCCTGCAGAGAAGAAGCCCCGCACCCGCCAGCAGTCACCCCAGCTCCTCACCTTCTCTGCCAGCCTTGCAGCCACTAATGGGCTTTCTGTCTCCGTGGACTTGTCTATTCTACCTCATCTAAGTGGAATCACACACTGTCCGGCCTTTTGTGTCTGCCTCGTTAGCGTCGTGTTTCCTGAGTTCATCCGTATAGTAACAAGCATTAACTTTAAATTGTGTTGTTTGCCATTCAGCACAAGGAGATTTAACTTAAATTTCCTGTATTTGTTGTGCAGCTCCGGAAGTTATCAACTCTGAGAGCTATACATTCAGTCCTGATTGGTGGGGGCTCGGCTGTCTGATATACGAGATGATTGAGGGACATTCTCCGTTCAAAAAATACAAAGAGAAGGTTAAGCGTGAGGAGGTGGAGCGGAGAGTGAACAAAGAGGCAGAGCAGTACTCCGAGAAGTTCTCCGAGGACGCCAGGTCCATCTGCAGCATGGTGGGTCGGCTTGGGCGGGGGTAGGGGGCAGGGAAACGCAGCCGTCCGCCAGTGCGCTCGGGCTGAGCAGGGGCCTCCTCTCAGGGTCCCTGATCCCGCAGAGCAGAGCAGAGGCCATTGTTTGCTGTCCCCGAAGGCGCTGCTGAAGGGCAGGACAGTGCTGGGTCCTGGCCAACCTCACGGGGCACTGACAGGCAACAGGCCCTTCTGGACACTCTGCAGCACCTGACTCCGTGTCTGCCCCTGTAGCCTCAAGAATGTCCCGGCAGTAAGGGAGAGAGAGACGCTCTCCTTGTCACTTGCTTCTCTTAAGCCAACATGAAGGGTTTCCCGAGCGAACTTTAAACTTGGTTTGCATTCAGGAGGGTTTATTGAGAATCCCCCTCGGGCCCCTCCCCAGCAGTGAGCACTAACCCCTTCCATGCGCACGCCCGGTGCTCTCATCTGCTTGGGGTGGGTGACTGAGGCCTGGCTCTGCCTGAGGGAGCAACAGGAGGGGCTGGCTGTGGGCTGCGGGCAGAGGGCCGGGGGCGATGGGCGGGGACAAAGCGGGGGCCAGCCAGGGCTTTGCGGTGATTCGGTTGGGGGTCTGGGCCCTGGGTGCTGGCAGGGTGGGTGAGGAGCGGTCAGGCTGGGTGGCTGGGGAGGCATCACCTGCAGGGTCTGGGAGCTGGGGAGAGGTTGTGGGGGGGGTCCAGGAAGGGGGACGGGCTGGGACAAAGCCTCGGTGTTCCGAGGTGTGCAGGCTTGTGGCAGGCCCAGCTCCTCACGTCTGCAGAAGGGAGTGGCATGGGTTCCGGCTGAGAGCCGAGGCCGCGGGGCAGGCGGCCTCACTGGGAGGCGCCAGGTGCGGGTGTCTGTGGCGCTGTCCTGCGCTGCCAACACCCAGACGCCTGAGCTCACAGCCGGCGTTGCCCCACAGGACCCTGCTTACAGGGCAGGCCCAGCCCTTGGCAGCACCTCCCAGCCCCGGGCCCCGGCTGGGCTGCCAAGGCCCAGATCGTCTTCGTGTGCCTTTGAGCCGAGGCAGATCTCTTTGGTTGGAAACTGGAGGAAAGCCATTTGGTTTTTGCCAATGACGGGCATGCCTCCCTTTTATTGTGCTTCACAAATAGTGTGTGTGTGTGTTTTGGTTTTACAAGTTGAAGGTTTGTGACAACCCTGGGTTAAAGTCTGCATAGGCATGTGTGTGTGCTCAGTCACGTCTGACTCTGCGACCCCACGGACTGCAGCCCGCCAGGCTCCTCCGTCCACAGGATTCTCCAGGCAAGAATACTGGAGTGGGCTGCCATGCCCTTCTCCAGGGGATCTTCCGACCCAGGGACTGAACTTGCGTCTCTTGCATCTCCTACATTGGCAGGCGGATTCTTTACCACTGAGCCACCAGGGAAGCCCCTATTGCTGTTTCCCCAGCAGCATTATCTTTTAAATGTGTACTTTTTTTTAGATATCATGCTACTGCAAACTTAACAGACAATATCCAGTCCCATCACTTCATGGCAAATAGATTGGAAAAAATGTGGAAACAATGTCAGATTTCATTTTCTTGGGCTCCAAAATCAATGAGGATGGTGATTGCAGCCACGAAATTAAAAGACGCTTGCTCCTTAGAAGAAGAGCTTCGACCAACCTAGACGGCTTATTAAAAAGCAGACATCACTTTGCCAACAAAGCTCCGTCTAGTCAAAGCTATGGTTTTTCCATTAGTCGTGTATGGATGTGACAACTGGACCATAAAGAAGGCTGAGCGCTGAAGAATTCATGGTTTTGAACTGTGATGTTGGAGAAGACTCTTGAGACTCCCTTGGACAGCAAGGATATCCAACCAGTCAATCCTAAAGGAAATCAATCCTGAATATTTATTGGAGGGACTGATGCTCAAGCTGAAACTCCAGTACTTTGGCCACCTGATGGGAAGAGCCAACTCACTAGAAAAGACCCTGATGCTGGGAAGGATTGAGGGCAGGAGGAGAAGGGGACGACAGAGGATGAGAGGGTTGGATGGCATCACTGACTCGATGGACATGAGTTTGAGCAAGCTCCTGGAGATGGTGAAGGACAGGGAAGCCTGGCGTGCTGCCTGCAGTCCATGGGGTCACAAAGAGTTGGACACGACTGAGCGACTGAACAACAACAACAGTGTAAACAGAACTTGTGTAAGCACAGGGGAAACTGGGAAGCCTGCGTGACCTGCTTTATTGCAGTCCTCACTTCAGTTGCTGTTGCCTGGATCCGACCCTGCCATTGTCAGAGGTCTGCCTGCGTAAATGTATAAGTAAGGAATACTTTTGAAGGAAACACTATTAGTTTTAAGAATATACAATTTTTAGAACTAGGTTTGCTAAATTTTTGCCTCATCTGAAGTCCTTAGTGATCTGTTTAATGAATAAATCAAAATGGTTTCTAATTATCCATGTCACTTGGCATGGAAGTGGTGTCTTTGAAGTTCCCAGACAGCTTCTATTTCTTGAGAAAACATCCCCTAATTTTTACAGGGTTAAACTTTCCTTAAGGATTTATTTAGTCAACTTGTAGTTTTTTTGATAGCTCAGAGGCAGAACTTTAGTTTGAACTCCTTTTGGAAGCGTTACGTATTTGAAATCGGTAAAATCTGCAGTGATGAGGTTTGGCTGATTCTCTGAAATCTGAGTGACTGTTCCATTGGAGGTGCTCTTTGCCTCCCTAATTCTTTGGCCATGATTGTGGAGATTCAGGGGTTTTCTTTTATCCTTGGAGCTTTGGCTGACTCATCTGTGCTCCTCCACAGTTACTCACTAAGGATCCTAAGCAGCGCCTGGGCTGCAGGGGCGAAGGGGCGGCTGAAGTCAAGGGACACCCTGTGTTCAGGGACATCAACTTCAGGCGGCTGGAGGCCCACATGTTAGACCCGCCTTTCCACCCTGATGTAAGTGTGTTGTCAAGGGCAACGGGGTGGCCTCCTCCCCGGCCCTCCTGGCCCCTCTGCCTGAGCTGCAGCCACCCCCCCGGGTCACTGCCCTGCCAGGAACCTCGGCAGCCCTGACCCTCCCCACCTACCCTGCAAGGGCCCTTCCCTTGTCACAGCTGGCGCCCTTGCTTCTGTAGCCCTGAATGTGCCTCCCCACGCTGGGTCTCAGCGGGTCCCGGCTCGGTGCTGCGGGCCGTGGAGCGGCCCTGGTGAGTGTGCTGTGGAGCCGTGGAGGGTTACATCCCTAGAGCCTGGTGGGGCCCTCAAGCTCGGAGCTGGGAGGAGCGTCCCCATGGTGGCCTTGGGCTACCGAAGACGAAGTAGGAAGCGTGGCGATGCGCTCATTCTGTGGGATATGATGAACCTGTCGTTGTTCAGGTGCTCAGTCGTGTCCGACTCTTTGTGACCCCAAAAACTGCAGCATGCCAGGCTTCCCTGTCTATCACCAACTCTTGGAGTTTACCCAAACTCATGTCCACTGAGTCGGTGATGGCATCCAAACGTCTCATCCTCTGTCGTCCCCTCTCCTCCTGCCTTCAGTCTTTCCCAGCGTCAGGGTCTTTGCCAGTGAGTCAGCTCTTTGCATCAGGTAACCAAAGTATTGGCGCTTCAGCTTCAGCATCGGTCCTTCCAGTGAATATTCAGGGTTAATTTCCTTTAGGACTGACTGGTTTGATCTCCTTGCTGTGCAAGGGACTCTCAAGAGTCTTCTCTAGCACCATAGTTCAAAAGCATCAATTCTTTGGCGCTCAGCCTTCTTTATGGTCCAACTCTTACATCCATGTATGACTAGTAGAAAAACCATAGCTTTGACTGTCCAGACCTTTGTCAGCAAAGTGATGTCTCTCCTTTTTAACATGCTGTCTAGGTTTGTCATAGTTTTTCTTCCAGGGAGAAAACGTCTTTTAATTTCATGGCTGCAGTCACTGTCCACAGTGATTTTGGAGCCTAAGAAAATAAAATCTCTCACTGTTTCCATTGTTTTCTCAGCTATTTGCCATGACGTGATGGAACCAGATGCCATGACCTTAGGTTTTTGAATGTTGAGTTTTAGGCCAGCTTTTTCACACTCCTCTTTCACCTTCATCCAGAGGCTCTTTAGTTCCTCTTCGCTTTCTGCCTTAAGGGTGGTGTCACCTGCATATCTGAGGTTATTGATATTTCTCCCAGTAATCTTGATTCCAGCTTGTGCTTCCTCCAGCCCAGCGTTTCTCATGATGTACCTTGCATATAAGTTAAATAAGCCGGGTGACAAGATACAGCCTTGATGCTCTACTTTGCCTATTTGGAATCAGTCTGTTGTTCCATGTCCAGTTCTAACTGTTGCTTCCTGACCTGCACACAGGTTTCTCGGGAAGCAGCTCAGGTGGTCTGGTATTCCCATCTCTTGAAGAATTTTCTGCAGTTGGTTGTGATCCACAACAAATGAAGTCAATGAAGCAGAAGCAGGTGTTTCTCTGGAACTAACTCTCTTGCTTTTTCTGTGATCCAACAGATGTTGGCAATTTGATCTCTGGTTCTTCTGCCTTTTCTAAATGTAGCCTGTACAACTGGAAGTTCTCTGTTAACATACTGTTGAAGACTGACTTGAAGGATTTTGAGCATTACCTTGCTAGCATGTGAAATGAGTGCAGTTGTGGCGGGGGGCGGGGGGCAGGGATGGCGGGTGTTGAGCATTCTCTGGCGTTGCCCTTCTTTGGGATTGGGATGAAAAACTGACAGTGGTCCTGTGACCACCGCTGAGTTTTCCAGATTTGCTGGCATAGTGAGTGCAGCACTTCACAGCATCATCTTTTAGGCTTTAAAACAGCTCAGCTGGAATTCCACGATCTCCACTAGTTTTGTTCATAGTGATGCTTCCTAAGGCTTGACTTCATGCTCCAGGATGTCTGGCTCTAGGTGAGTGATCACACCATCATGGTTATCTGGGTCATTAAAACCTTTTTTGTACAGTTCTGCGTATTGTTGCCACCTCTTCTTAATCTCTTCTGCTTCTGTTAGTACATACGGTTTGAGTCCTTTATTGTGCCCATCTTTGCATGAAATATTCTGTTATGAACCTGAGACGTGCCATTAAAATCGTTCTGGCTCTGCAAGTCAGGACTCAGTGTTTATGTGGAATGTGCTGTGGCCACAGCTTGGTCCTCTGAGTGAGTCCTCGCAAAATGTGGTTCCTGAGCCTCGGTTCCAGGCCCGAGAATCTCGGGAGAACTTGCTTGGACTCGCTGAGCCAGGCAGCCAGATGGGCTGCAGGATGAGGAAAGTGGTGGGGCCTCCTGGAGCCTTTCCCACCGGGCACTGGGTACTGCCGGCTGCGGGCCGTGGAGGCCGGGAAGGCGGCCATCCCGAGGCAGAGGGAGGGCATGCCGGGTGGTGCCTGGACCAAGGGGCAGAGGCGCCGGGCTTGTCCTGGGGCAGCTCCTGCATGTAACCAGGGGCCGGGGCTGTGAACAGTGGCGTCCGAGACAAGTGTCGGGCGGTTTGGTGTGGGGCCAGGACAGGGTTCTGACCTACGACCTCAGTGCTCCCCTTGGTCCCCTCTACAGCCCCCTGAGGGCCGCCCCGCCCGGGACTCCCAGCTCCTTGCCTGGTGGGATGGCCAAGTCCTAACCAGGGGCCCTGGGTCCTGCCCTCGATTCCCACTCCAGAGGCGGGGCCTGGCTCCCACGCGCCCCCAGCTATGAGTGCAGGCGGGGCTGCGGGCCTGGCTCCTGTCCCAGCTCGGGGCTGGTGCTCCAGCCAGAGCACCCTGTCCGCCTCCTCCATCCCCGGCCTCTGCTGTGACCCAGCTTCCATGCAGGAAAGAGAGGGGGGCCGTCCGGGGCCTCGTGACCGGGCGCGGTTGGTGAGCAGGGGCCTGTGGTTCTGAGAGTTATGAGAGTGCGGAGCGGAGGTGCGCAGCTGTGTGAGCCTCGGGCATCATGAGCGTGATGGGGGAAACTCTCAGCCACGCCTCTGTTCCTGCCGACAGCCGCAGGCGGTTTACTGCAAGGACATCTTGGACATCGAGCAGTTCTCTACGGTGCGGGGCATCCAACTGGACAGCACCGACAGCTGCTTCTACAGCGAGTTCGTCACAGGCTGTGTCTCCATCCCCTGGCAGAACGAGGTACTGTTCCCACGGTGCAGACCGCAGCTACTTACTGCCCCCGAGAAGTGAACAGCTTCTGCTTTGAAATAGCTCTTTAGCTGCTCTGCGCACACATCCATTTATGTGTGTGTGTGTGCGCATGTGCGCATATTTGGAGGTAAAATTACTTGAGGAGCTGCCCCTGGCTCCTCGGGAAGGGGACAGAGGTGGCTCTGGGGTCCGCTGGGTACCTGCCAACCTGAGTGCTGCTCTCTGAGTTCCCACGGGTCATGCTTTGGGGGGCGGGGGTCACACTGGCAGACACGTGACCTACCCCAGGAGGAGGTCAGGAAGCAGGGGGTAGTGGGAACCGGGGACAGGAGCAGAGTGGCTGCTGAACGCTGGGCTGGGGGCCGGGGGGGACGCGGACCTCCGTCATTTCTCTGTCCTGCTCTTCTGTGGGTGCAGATGATCGAGTCTGAATGTTTCAAGGACATCAACGAAAGTGAAAACGAGCCAGTTGTGGTTTTAGAGCCAGATGAGAAGACGGATCAGCAAGTTCCCAGGCAGAAGAGAGGCTTCTTCTACAGACTCTTTTCCAGAGGGGTAAGGGTGGCGGTCGCTGTGTTATTATTACTTTAATGTGACCTGTTACAAGGTGTCTTTGACCACGGCAGAGCTTTCTTTGTTCAGCATTCTTTTTGCAGTGCCTGTTGTGTGAGGTGGGTGGCGGTCGCTGTGTTGTTATTACTTTAATGTGACCTGTTACAAGGTGTCTTTCACCACGGCAGACCTTTCTTTGTTCAGTGCTCTTTCTGCAGTGCCTGCTGTGTGAGGGGCTGTATACAGTGTGCAAGCTACCCATGCGGTGTGTTTGAGCCCGGCGAGAAGAGCCCTCCCAGGGGTGTTTGCCGTTGGTATGAACTCTGTCCTGATCGCAAAAGAAGAAATGGCTCCAGCACTTGAAAAGAGACCCCGCTGTCCATGAGAACGCGTTCCGCACTAGGCTTGTGAAGCATTGTGAAGAACCAATGTAAAAGAATGAAAGTCCTTTCAGTTTCTGCCTGGTGTTGTTCTGATTCTCAGAGCTGTTGCGTCATTCACCCGCGATCACAGGGAAAGCTGATTCTCCTTTGAATGTGGAAGAGTGTTTGGAGAGGCTTTCTGTGGTAGCATTAAACTCAGGAATGGTTTCAGGCCTCCTTGGACCAATGGGTCATCCTGCCGTATACCCTGTCCGCTCCAGAGGGATTTTGCCTCGGTCATCCACTGAACATCTCATCCACTGTGTCTCAGTGTAAACCCAAAGAATGTGGCCAGGTCTCCTCTTAGAACGCGGGGCCGGGCAGCAGTTAACCTGAGCTCCTCTGCGTGTCTCGCGTCGCTCAGTGGGAGTCGTTGCTGAGTCCATGCTGTGGGGGCCTCACATACCGTGAGGGGGACCCTCCACACAGTCGTACAGGAAGAAGCTGTCCACCCCGCCTGCTCAGAGGCGCTCAGTGGGCAGTGGGTGCAGGATGGGGCGAGGTGTGTGAGTGGGGGGAGTGGGACACACCGGCGCCCATCTCTGCTGAATCGAGCATCCTCACCACGTGAAGCACGTGGGAGGGGACGGTTAAAGGTTTTGCTTGCCTGGAAGTCCGCACTTCCTCCCCACAGTTTCTGTGCACTTAAGTCTTCCCTGGTGGCCCAGTGGTAAAGACTCTACTGCAGTGCAGGAGGCCCAGGTTCCATCCCTGGGTCAGCAAGGTCCCCCGGAGAAGGAGATGGCAACCCACTCCAGTATTTTTGCCTTGAGAATCCCATGGACAGAGGGGCCTGGTGGGCTACAGCCCATGGGTCACAGAGTCAGACACGCCTGCACACACACGCACACATGAGGCAAGCGAGCCCCTCGCACGGGAAGGGGCCTGACCAGCCTTCTGCCTGTGTTGCAGGGCTGCTTCAACGCCGGCTCCAGCAAGAAGAAGCTGGTGTCCTCCAGACGGTGAGCACGTGCTGCGCGGCCAGACCACACGGGAGCACGCGCCAGGGCCCGTCCCATCTGCGACCTGTAATAAACGTGTGGGACTCACCTCACGACGGCTCAGCAGTCTGTCCCGCTTTCTATGTTCATGCCTGAACTGGTGTTTCTCTAAAGGTGGATTGAACAAAAGGCCACCTGAGGACTTGGGACGCCCGGAAGGCCCCGGGTGTGGACGCCCTGTGGCGTGTCCCCACAGAGAGGGGAGGGGAGGCCTGGAAGGGGCC
>NW_011480439.1:116074-124286 GCF_000754665.1 Bison bison bison
CCTGCTGCTGCTCACCCGCCTGAGGCGCCCCGAGCTCCTCTGGGTGAGGGTGGGTGGGCACCAGCACGGGTTAGCAGGTCCTGGCCGTTTGCATTCGTGTTCCTAGCTCCCGTGCCTCCTGCTGAGATTCTGCCGCCCACCGTATGTGGGGCATCTCAGGGCGCTCCTGTCTGCCCTTGGAAAGAGGGTGTTTTCAGGACCCTGAGGTCAGGGCGTGGCTGTCAGGCTGGAAGCATGCCTGTGAGTCTCCGGGCCTGGGTCCCCAGAGCCGCTGGTGCTGGAGCTGGGCAGGGGGGTGGCCTGGTATGTGCCACCCTGGCAGGGCCTCCCGGGGCCAGAGCGCCAGGTAACGGGGAGAGCTGGTTGGGGGAGGAGGTGGGAGCCTCCTGGGTCCGGTGACCCTGCCGGTGGCCCTGGGTTCATGGTCAGTCACCCTCACTGTTCTCTGGCTCGCTGGGAAGCTCTTGCTACCTGCTGTGTGGGATCCAAGGTCCAGACCTCGGAGAGTTGAACCAAATAGCAGGGACTTGGTCTGGAAAATCCTCATTAAAAAAAGGGGGAAAGGAAATCCTAACAAAAAATTTGAAAAGATTTAAGTATAGTAGAGTATGTGATTACAAATGCAATAAACCTACAAATTAATAACAAAATCGGAAAACAAAAAGGCCCTGGCTAATAACCTCTACGAAGTCCTCTGGGCTAAGGAGGTGATGTAACGCAGAGCTGCAGAGCCTCGAGAAATGAGAACAAGACTCGCGTGCCTGATGTGGGATAAACCTAAAGTGCAGTGCTCCAGGAGGAGATGTACAGCTCTTAATATCAGCAAAGCTAAGTGCCCCAATAGATGGATTTGGCCTCTGACTCAAAAGGATTGAAAAGCAGAAAAGCAGAAAAAAAGGAAGAAAGTAATAGCTATAAAAGAGAAAAACTACAGCTTAAATGATAAAACATTTTTTCTCAAAAATCAATAAAATAAATAAATCAATATTTTGATTTTTTTCTCAAAAAATCAATAAAATAAATAAATCAATATCTAACCTAATCAAGAAAAACAAAAGGGGAAAATACAAATACACAAAGTTACAAGAGGAGTAAATCAGAGAGGTAATAAAAGATACAGAATACTATGTACAATTTTATGAAAATAAACATAAAACCTGGATGAAATGCATTTCTAGGAAAACATAATTTACCAAAATTAACCATAAGTAGAGTAGAAAATCTAGACAAATTTCAGGATAAGAAATGAAGTTGCCAAAGTGCTACCCTTCAGAAAATCACCAGATTCAGATGATCTAACAGGGAATGTTAGCAAACCTTTGAGGAGCAGATAAATGTCAATGGCTTTTAAATGTTCCAGAGAATACATAGAAGAAGAAGAAAACTTCCCACTCCTTTTTATAAAGCAAGTATAAATTGACACCCAAATCTTACCAAAGACCTTACATGGAAAGTCTACACCACTGTCTTTTATTAATACAAAGTCATTAAAATATTACCAGAATCTTATCCTTAGAGGGCTTCCCTGGTGGCTCGGATGGTAAAGAATTCGCCTGAAGTGTGGGAGACCTTAGTTTGATCCTTGGGTTGGGAAGATCCCCTGGAGGAGGGCATGGCAACCCATTCCAGTATTCTTATCTGGAGAATCCCCATGGACAGAGGAGCCTGGCAGGCTGCATACAGTCCATGGTGTCACAAAGAGTTGGACACGACTGAGCAACTAAGCACATTATCCTTAAAATATTATGGAACAGAATATTTATTAGCCTTAAAATATTATCAAGCAGAATCCGGCAGCACATTATAAAGTACCACATCAAAATGCTGGGTTTATTTTAATAAGATATGGATGATTCAATATCAGGACATCCAGTAACGTAATAAATCATGTTAATAGATCCAAAGGAAAAATAGGTAATTTTCATAAAGGCATTTGACCAAATTCAACCCACGTTTCTATAGTTGATAAAATGGAGTTGACCTTTTCGCAACACTGGGTGGGGTTGAAAATTTGCATGTAATTTTATAGTCCTCTGATCTATGTTTGTGGTTTCATACCCATGGATTCAATCAACCATGTATGCTGTTGTATTTATTGCAAAAAATCCACATATAAGTGGACGTATGTATTTCAAACCCATGTTTTTTCAAGTGAAAGTTGCTCAGTTGTGTCCAACTCTTTGTGACCCCATGGACCATACAGTCCATGGAATTCTCCAGGCCAGAATACTGGAGTGGGTAGCCATTCCCTTCTCCAGGGGATCTTCCCAACCCAGGGATCAAACCCAGGTCTCCCACATTGCAGGCGGATTCTTTACCAGCTGAGCCACCAGGGAAGCCCACGAATGCTGGAGTGGGTAGTGTAGCCCTTCTCCAGGAGACCTTCCTGACCCAGGAATCAACCCGGGGTCTCCTGCATTGCAGGTGGATTCTTTACCAGCGAGCTACCAGGGAAGCCCTATGGTTTTTCAAGGGTAAACTATAAATCAGTCAATACTTCTTTAGCATCATAAAATACATTTATTACCCAGAGACAGCATCTTACTGGAGGAGGGTTTACGCCACAGAGGCACTCATGATAAAAAGAATAACAGAAAGATGACCACCCTCAATAGCATCCTATTTCACATTTACAGGAGGAGCTTCCCTGTACAGCAAGGGTGCACTACCCTCCTGATGAACACGTGTCGAGAGAGTGAGCAACTGAAAGCCAGGGCAAGGGGGACCTGGGGAGGTGAGCCAGACACCAGGGCTGCTCCTGTTCAGGGGCTTGGGAGCCCTGAGACTCCTGAAAGGCTGAACTAATCCGGGGCTCGGAGAACAAAAGCCTGGTCCAGGGCACGCCGAGATTGGGGTCCCAGTCAGTTCACTCTCCACCTCAGGGCCAGGGTGACCTGGAAGTAACCCAGCCCGCTGAAATGGGTGGTCCAGAGGACTCCAAAAGCGGGGCGTGGATCAAGACGGCCAAGGGCTTCTGATGCCCCAAGGAGACGAGCATCGCAAACAGAAACCTTGCCTGGAGGAAGAGAGCACCCTAGGCCACAAATCACTTCTGTAATGGTTTTCAGATACAACGTCCAGGATGTAATCAAAGATAAGCACGACATGAGGTGAGGCAAAAGAACGAACTCAGCAGACATTACAAACAAGAAAAACATTCCCTTGGAGGCTCTAGATAATGGAAATATATGAGACACAGACTCTTAAAAAAATTTTTTTTTTAATTATTTATGGCTGCTCTGGGTCTTTGTTGCTTTGCTCCAGCTTCTCTCTAGTTGCAGCGAGAGGAGGGCTTCTCCTTGCTGGGGAGCACAGGCTCTAGATGCTTCGGCTGGAACCCCCGTCCCCTGCACTGGCAGGCAGGTTCTTATCCACTGCGCCACCCGGGAAGTCCAAGACGCTCAGACAAGTGTGCTTACTACGTTCAAGGGGGAAACTTGCAAAGCTTAACAGTTCTGGTGGGAAACTAGAACTGTACACGACACAGCATACTTTCAAAAGATAAATTCGAGGGGGCTTCCCTGGTGGCTCAGTGGTTACAAATCCTCCTGCAACGTAGGAGATGCAGTTTCGATCCCTGGGTCGGGAAGATCCCGTGGAGAAGGAAATGACAAGCCACTCCAGTATCCTTGCCTGGGCGATTCCCATGGACGGAGGAGTCTGGCAGGCTACAGTTCATGGGGTTGCAAAGAGTCAGACACGGGTGAGCCCACTGAGCACAAGAAGAAAGCCACCCTGCGGTAGAAGCCCAGAGATGCCAGCAGGAGTGAAGAGTGATGAAAGTGGCACATCTGGCCGCCAGTGTAAACACGAGCTGACTGTTCAGACGGCAGTGACCATGTCCGTGTCTTTTGCAATGTGTGTATTTACATAGAATTAAAATACGTGGCAATAATACTCTCTAAAGTGGGAGAGGATCCCCTGGGCTGGGGGGAGATGGGTGGGGGACCACCAAGGCGCTGTCAGGAGCTGCCAGTCCGCTCGCTCCCCGAAGTCCTGACTCTGCTTCACGGTTTCCTTTTCTGGCCCAAGGCCCCACCCACAATGAGCTGCTCCCTGGTTTTGCAATTCTGGCAGGTGCCAGCCCCCCAGCTGAAGTGTACCCCATTTGTGGGGAAGTGTTGGGCTTGTTTACTTCTCCTTTTTTTCCTGGGCAGAATCGGTCACAAGTGTGTTGGTACCCTTTCGTTTTCAGTTCTTCACCCAAACCACCTCTTTTACATGGTTTTTCCCTGAATTTCCCTGGTGGCTCAGAGGGTAAAGTGTCTGCCTACAATGCGGGAGACCCGAGTTTGATCCCTGGGTCGGGAAGATCCCCTGGAGAAGGAAATGACACCCGACTCCAGTACTCTTGCCTGGAAAATCCCATGGACGGAGGAGCCCGGTAGGCTATAGTCCATGGGGTCACAAAGAGTTGGACACGACTGAGCGACTTCACTTCACTTCCCCTGAGTAGTACACACTCATTGCTAAAGATTTGAAGAATACAGAAATGCAGCTAAATTAAGATATAGATCTCCTGTAATTGCCATGCTTGGAGTCACTGTTACGGACTTGGTGATCAGCTCTCTTTTTTTCTTTTTTTTAAAAAAAAACAACATTATTTATTTGGCTGCTCTGGTTCTTCGTTGTGGCACGCGGAACCTTTCGTTGTGGTTCTAGTTTCCTGGCCACGGATTGAACCCAGCCTCCTTACACTGGGAGCACCGAGTGTCAGCCACTGGACCACCAGGGAAGTCCCGAATCAGGTCTCTGTCTATGTACGTGTGTGTTGCTTTTCTTTAAAAAGGGGGGGAGGGGGATCACGCTATGCACAGGAGCGTAACCTGCTAGTACACTGCACACCTTTCTGTGCCAGGAATGCTCTTCTAAAACAAGATCTGGACAACTGCAGTTTTGTCATATGGATATGTTTTGCTTAAGTCAGCCAATCTCTTTCTGTCCTGCATTTGCTTCTTTTTTTGTCCTAAATGTTGCTATAATAAGTGACCATCCTGACACATCTGTGATTCTCTTTTGAGGATAAATTACTCAGAGTATATTTGCTGTTCAGAGGCATTGTCCATCTTAAGGCTTTGGAATTGCTTTTCAGTTGCTAAGTCGTGTCCAACTTTTTGCGACCCCATGCTCTGCAGCACGCCAGGCTTCCCAGTCCTTCACTATCTCCCAGAGTTTCCTGAAATTCATGTCTCCTGAGTTGGTGATGCCATCCAACCACCTCATCCTCTGTCACCCCCTTCTCCTCCTGTCCTCAGTCTTTCCCAGCATCAGGGCCTTTTCCAGTGAGTCAGCTCTTCATATCAGGTAGCCAAAGTATTGGAGCTTCAGCTTCAGCATCAGTCCTTCCAATGAATATTCAGGACTGATTTCCTTGAGGATGGACTGGTTTGATCTCCTTGCAGTCCGAGGGACTCTCAAGAGTCTTCTCCAGCAGCACAGTTTGAAAGCATCAGTTGTTTTGCTCTCAGCCACCTTTATGGTCCAGCTCTCAGGCTTTGGTGACAACAGGCCAAATCGCCTCCCCAGCTGTGTCATCTTTGATTACTCTGGGACTATGCCACACTTTCCCCTGGTTTAAAAAAAAAAAAATCTGCCTTCTTGACAGTTCCTTTTAACAGGCTTTCCAGTAAGATTTCTTATCAGGATTATAGTAAATTCTCGGCGGATGAGATTTTTTTTTTTGGATGTGGACCAGCTTTAATATCTTTACTCAATTTGTTAATACAACATTGGTTCTGTTGTTTATGTTCTGGTTTTTGGTCATGAGGCAGGTGGGATCTTAGTTTCCAGACCAGGGGTCAAACCCACACCCCATGCATTGGAAGGTGCAGGCCACTGGACCAGCAGGGGAGCCTCTGCAGAGGCTGAGTTGTGTCCCCTGGAAATTCACACGTTGTGTCCTAACCCCCAGAACCTCAGAATGTGACTGTAGCTGGAAAAAGGGTCTTTAATGGTGTGATTAAGATAAAATGCAGAGAAGGCGATGGCACCCTACTCCAGTACTCTTGCCTGGAAAATGCAAGAGTCCTCCCATGGATGGAGGAGCCTGGTGGGATGCCGTCTATGGGGTCGAACAGAGTCGGACGCGACTGAAGCGAGTTAGCAGCAGCAGCAGCAAGATAAAATGAGGTCGTGATGGTGGGCCCTCATCCAATAATGACCATTGTCTTACAAGAAAAGAGGATTAGGATCCAGACACCATGAAAGGGGGCTTCCCAGGTGACTCAGCCGTAAAGAATCTGCCAATGCAGGAGACATAGGTTTGATGCTTAAGTCAGGAAGATCCCCTGGAGAAGGAAATGGCAGCCTACTCCAGTATTCTTGCTTGGAAAATCCCATGGACAGAGGAGCCTGCTGGGCTACGGTTCGTGAAGTCTCAAAAGAGTCGGACAGGACTCAGCGACTAAACAATAAAAACAACAACGCATAGAAGGAAGAACACGTGAGGACGCAGGGAGAAGACGGCCATCTACACAGCAAGGAGAGAGGCCTTGAAGGAGCTAGCCTGCTCACACCTTGGAGTTCAGCCTCCTCCAGGACAGTGAG
The DNA here is from genome assembly GCF_000754665.1 of Bison bison bison. Taxonomy (NCBI): domain Eukaryota; kingdom Metazoa; phylum Chordata; class Mammalia; order Artiodactyla; family Bovidae; genus Bison; species Bison bison. The sequence continues at coordinate 122,621 of NW_011480439.1, forward strand.
AAGGTAAATTCCTGCTGTTGGAGCCTCCCAGTCTGTGGGGCTTTGTTATAGCAGCCCCAGCAAACGAATACACTTGTCTGTTGCCAGTTACATGGTGGCTCAACCACGTAGGATGTCATAGGTGTCGTGGTCAGGACTCTGGGCACAGCTTAGCGAGGTCCTTCACTCCCTGGTCTGAAAGCCTGCCTTCGAGTACCATCTGCCTCACCTGAGAGCTGGACGGGGCAGGGATCTGCCTCTAAGCTCCTGTGATGCTGGCAGGATTTAGTCCTGTCTGGGCTGCTGGCCACCTGGGCCTTCCACCATGGCAGCGGGCTTCAAGAACATGTGCAAGCTGAGGGTATGGACCACCAGCTGGAGGGAAGGCTCAGTCCTCTGTAAGGTAAATCCAGGGGCACCACCTTTGCCCATCACACTTTTAGAGGTGTCAGTGAAAATTCAATTAACAAGTTTAAAAAGAATTTTATTCAAGCTAGGGGATATATGTATACCTATGGCTAATTCATGTTGAGGTCTGACAGAAAACAACACAATTCTGTAAAGCGATAATCCTTCAATTAACATTTTTTAATTTGAAAAAAATAAAGTGAACATTATAACTCAGGAGACAAACTCTCAGAAGCTTTGAGAGAGCCTGTTAAAAGCCCAAGGCACAATCCTATACAGTTTTGAGACAAAGGATCATGCATCAAAGTTCACTAAGGATACAGGAAAACTACAAACTGAGCAATAAGTCATTACGACCCCCTACAGAGCTGGGAAAGAATGCTAATCTTGTAAGAAATTGCACTGCTAGGTCAGAAGGAAGGAAGGTTGGTCTCTGCAGGCCAGGCGGCTCTCCTGTCTTTGAGGAGGTCTGGTTAATGGGTAAGGCAGACAGCACAGAGAACTTTGTGTTTAGCTTTTTTTGTCGGACCTTAATACGTAAACTTTAATCAGAAGCAAGCCACCAGTGACAGCCCACACTCAGGGTGCTGCCAACCACAGTATCTGACCGCCTGGAGCCCAGCCACTGTGCCGGTCCTGTGGACAAGGGCTGTTATTATATACATACCATCAGGGGACCGGGACCCCAAGGCTGGCGGCATGTTTCTCTGAGGTCCTTGCCCTGAAGGGGGCCGTTCCTGTTCCCCTGGGGACAAGGTTTCCTGTGGCAGTGCTGGGTTTCCACTCACCTGGCTGCTTTGGGAAAACAGGCTCTGAAATCAGGTAGAGATGTGGCTTGTGGCCCAGAACAGGGGACTTCTCCTGGGGGTCACCCACGTGCCACTCCTCTGCTTGCTCAGGGCCCCCCTCCAGGTGGTGAGGCTCTGGAGCCCCGGGCCCGCCCACGCAGCCGGCCTCGGCCGAGGAGCGGGACACCCTCCTCCTGGGTCTGGCGGTCATGCCGGTGGGGGACCTCTGGGGCCAAAGCTGCTTCTCGCTATAGCAGCCACGGACTCTCGGGGCAGCAGGCGCAGACCAGGCAGGTTCTGACCAGCCGTGCCAGCCCCAGGCCCCTTGGTTCTTCCTCGGGCTGCGCAGAGACCCTCCAGGGATGTGCTCTCCTCCGGGGACCACACCTGGGCTCCACCTGAGAGTGCCCTGGCTCCGCCGGGGCGCACCTCTCCCCTCTCCCTCCTCTGCAGGGCTGTCCCGTGAGCTCTCCCTCCGCCCGGGACGCTGA
>NW_011480439.1:125025-143568 GCF_000754665.1 Bison bison bison
CCGAGGAGCCGCTGCACCGACCGTGAGTGCTGACCCGCCGCAGCTCGGCCCCAGCCCTCCCCGGCCTTCGCCAGCCTCCCGCTGAGGCACGGAGGCTGCCCCGGCCCTCTGCCCGCCCGGCTGCCCACTTTGGGGAGGAACCGGGGTTGCGTTGTGAGCAGGACTCGGCCGCGCCGAGGCCGCGTCCAACCGCCCCCCCTCCTCCTGCTCTGAGGGGAGCAGGGGTGCGCCTGGGCGCTCCGCGAGGAGCCGGGAATTTGGAGCCAGAGTGATGCGGGGACAGTGGTGACCTCATGCCCGGGGACGTCGGACTGGAGGGCGGGGGAGCGCGCGCGGTCCAATGGGGAGTCTCTGGCGGGGCCCCCTTTAAACAGCCTGGGAGTCAATCGGGCCCGTCTTCTCGCAGCCTCAGGGCTTTTCGTTTAGTTAGGGGGTCGCAGCAGAAGAATGAAGTGTCGGGAAGAGACCGGCTTGTCTCAGTTCTAGTTGGTCTGCAGGCCCCTTAAATGAGCGGTGGTCGCCCCGTAAGTGTGAACTTAGCCTAGATGGTTGATATTAACGTACGAGAAACAGTAACACGGACTTCAATACTGGGAAGAGTGGATTGAAGTTTATTGTTTGCAATTGGAAATAAATCGCGGCTTGCTGAGGGAGAGGTTAATCGCCGGGGCAAGTGATGTGCGTCTCACGTGCATCGCAGTCTCGCTGGCCAGAACCTGGATGGGTGTCTCCGGACAGTCTCCTGTCGCAGACATCCTGGTACTGTTCGGTGCTTGTGCTAGGGAAATTTTCGAAACAGAAGAAGAGAGGCCATTTGATGTCACCTTCTTACAGAGCCCGAGTGCTTTCCCCTGAAGTCTTGGGTCTTCCGCAGAGGTCAGGGTGTGCCCTTCGGGTCTTTCTTTCATGTGCGGGCATTTTATTTCTCATCTGGATTTGTACAAGAGGGCATTTAATGAGGGCAGTTTTCGGGAAGCAGCCCCTTGAAGAAGTTCACCTTAATGTTAAGGTGGATTCATTTTTAGTCATGTTTTCATCTTTGTTTCTGACATAATTCCTTGCTGTGTCCTGAGGTTTAATCAGGAAATGAGTATTTGGAGAGTCATTTTGGCTTATCTGTTAAAATGTAACAGTAAAGCGCTTTTTCTGCTAAAAGGTGAAAAACCTGTTTGGATACTTTGAGAAAAAAGAAAATCTAACAACTTGACTTTTCTCTGCAGCAAATAACTTATAACCATGACCCGTTCCAGACTTAGCATAGTTCTCTGTGGAGGTAGAAGTCAGAGAAGTTCACGCATCTTGGCATCTCTTGGATCTTGTGTACAAACAGGAAGCACTAGGCAGGGCTCTGGGTGGGAAGGAAGGTCTTATTGCCATCCCTGTCTGCTGTTCCAGCACTCGGTCAGTCTAAAATCATGTGTTCTGTTTCTTATGCTGTTTTGACAGAACCTGAATATGGTGTCTTCTTCAAAATACAGATGTGAAGAGGTTTCTTTCTTAAGCCAGCTTGACAAAGTAGATGTTTCATTACTTTATTGTAAGGAAATGTATGATTGACTTATTTTTAAAATGTAGTCTGTCATCTTTGCATAAACAATACATTAACATGACACAAATTCCAAAATCTCAGACAGGTAATTAACATGTCTCTCCCGTTCCTTTCTCCTGAGTACCTAACTGCGTTCCCAGAGGCAAGCACTGTTAGACTTCTTCCTTGTGTATCCCACCTGGTATAACTTGTGTGTGTATATATATATATGGGTGGACTTCAAAATTTTTAAAAACAAAAATGCTTCAGAATAGCAACTTTGAAAGGTTCTTAGCATGCTCTGAAATCAACTGCATTTGGCTTAATTATAGTTATAAAATACATAAATGTATTTTTATGTACTTTGCTGTTGAGAAAGCAAATATTCATTGATTTTGAGTAACAAACTCCCTGCTTACAAATTTGGATCTTAACATGTCTCTTCATATGTTTAAGCTGAAAAATCCCTTCCCCAAAATAAGATTGGCCAAAAGCAATGAGAAAGTAACTGTTCTGTTTTTATGGTTCTTGCTGCCTGTGGAACTGTAGTGTCACCAGCTGAGCGTGGGCTCCGATTAAGGATCTGCGTGCCTGCTCTGGGCTCAGCGTATGGTATGCAGGGTTCTGCGAGGTGCTGGCTGCAGTCTCTAGAAGGCTGGCGTGCAGGGGAGTGCCAGAGCTCGGCAGGGTCCTCACTGCGATTATGAGGCAGTTGGCATTGGCCTTTGGCACTTTTTCACTCTCCTTCATATTCCCTCCTAGATTTTCCCTGACTTTAATTATTTGCTGAACATCTAACGAGTGCCAGCCAGTATCCTAAATAGGTGCAGTGCTACGGCCTTGAACAGATAAAGCTCTGCCCTCATGAAGCTTACATTTTAGTGAGGGGCACAGACTGTAAACAGGGTGCCTAAGTTAAACACACAGCATGTTAGCGGCAAGTGGAGGAGGAATGGCAGCAAAGCGGGGAAGGGAGGCAGTGACGGTTTTCAGATAGGATGTCCAGGGAAGGCCAATGAGTCGGTGGCTTTTGAGTAAAGACCAGGCCCAGGGAGCAGGTCCAGACTCCCGAAGAGGACTCGCGAGGTGGTGGGTGTGGCCTGTTGAATTCGGGAGAGGAGACTTCATGGGAGCTGAGGTCCGAGAGAGAGAGTGCCTCGCCAGATCAGTAATCCCTTCCAGATGGAATAAAGACAGTGACATTTATTCTAAGTGAGATGGGAAGGATTTGAGTTCCGTTTTAAAATGAATACTGGCTGAGAGCCGAGTTGACGGACAGCCTGGGCAGCAGCAGGAAGCCAGTTAGGAAGTTGGTGGCGTGATCAGGTGCGAGATGATGGTGAGTTCTGTCGGCAGCGGCAAGCTGGGAAGTGGCTGAATTTTGGAGGTGAAGCCAACAGGACTTGTTCTTCTCTGCTGAGCATGGTCTAGCCATAGTTGGTGTTATCGTTCAGGGTTCCATGCAACTGCAAATAGCAGAGAACTCTTCTGCAGTTACGTAAACAGGTCAGAATTTATTATGAGACAAAAAGACGTCCGTGTGAGGAAGTTCCACAGTGATTGGTGCCCAGCTTTGTTTTTTGTACTTGTAAGTCCCTGTTCTCATTCTTTCCCATTTTTTAAGTTGAATTATTGTCTTTTTATTGTTGAATTGTGACAGTTCTTCATAATATTCTTGGTACTAGACCCTTATCAGATACACAGTTTGTGAAATTATGCTCCCTCTCTTGGGTTGTCTCTTCACTTTTTTTCCCTGCACTGCACGGCTTGTGGGGTCTCAGTTCCCTGACCAGGGACAGAACCCAGGCCCACGACGGTGGAAAGAGTGGAGTCCAACCACTGGACCGCCAGGGAAGTTCCCCCTAGACAGTCTTTTCTAAAAAATATTTTTAAGATTCATTTATTTTTGGCCGTGGTGGGTCTTTGCTGCTGCACCCGGGCTTTTCTCCAGTTGCAGTGAGTGGGGCCTGTGCCTACTTGCGGTGTACGGGCTTCAGTGGTTGTGGTCCATGGGCTTAGTTGCTCCAAGGTGTGTGGGATCTTCCCAAGCCAGGGATTGAACTGGTGTCCTTTGCGTTACAAGGCAGATTTTTAACCCCCATACAGTCTTGATTTCTGTTAATTTTTATCCCAATTTCAAGTGAAGTGTGAGTCCTCAACTTTATTCCTTCTCAAGATAGTTTTGGCTACTCTGGGCCCCTTGCATTTCCATTTAAACTATAAGAGCAGATTGTCCGTTTCAGTGAGGAAGCCAGCCAGGATTCTCTGATGGGGATTGCCTGGATCAACTCGGAGAGTATCGGCGTCTCATCAACATGAAGTCTTCTGGTTCCTGAACACTGGCCCATGCTTTGTGCATGTGGTCAGACAGTCAGTGTTTCAGGCTTTGTGAGCACACCTCTAGCTGCTGTTCGGCTCTGCCACTGTGGGTCAGAGTGGCCTGATGCTGCAGGCAAAAGAGCAAGTGCGCCTCTGTGCCAGGGAAAGTTTGTTAATGACGTGGAACTTTGAATTTTGTATGTAACTTTCCCATGTCATAGAAGACTACTCTTTGATGTGTTTGTTTTTTTTTTGTCAACCATTAAAAAGTGTAAGAACACTTCTTAGACTGTCCAGGACAGGCAGGCTCTGGTTTGCCCCCCACCCCGGATCAGATATGCTGAGACCGCTTTGGGGAAGCATTGCTTCTTCAGTTGGTTTTTCTTAACTAGCTTAAAAAATTATAAAAATTGCATGCCTACATTGTAACAGCATCTTCAGCTAGCACAGAAGATGACAAGGAAGACTTCCTCCCTGGCTGTCCTAGCCTTATTCTCTAAGAATAACAAGTAAGCTTCTTTTGTTTTCTCTGGTGTTTTAGTGCACGTATAAGTCGTGTTTTTTTTTTTGCTCACACTATATTTTTTCATTTAGCAATATATTGAAGATGTTGTTTCGTAGCAGTACATATAATTCTTACTGGCTGGCTATGCAATGCTGTGGAATTTCTTTGTAAAAGAGGACTCACAGAGGTTTCAAGGCAGAGGTCTTTCCAGAGCCGTCCACATTCAGAGGCCCCACCCCATTACCTCTGGTCCCTGAACGTGAGCCCGCCACTCAGTAAACCACAGACAAGACTTGCCACGGATTCTTGCTGCTCAGCATGTGGTTTCAGGGCCAGCAATTTGGTATCACTTGGGAGGGTATAAGAAGTACAGGATCTCTGCCCAACCTTAGACCTGCTGAGTCACGAGTCTGCATTTTAACAAGTTTTGTGAGCAGTTTTTGTGCACGTAAGGCTTGAGAAGCTCTGCTGTAGATGATCAGGCCCTATCTTTCTGATGTTATAATATGTGTGAATCACAATAAACTATGGAAAATTCTGAAAGAGATGGGCATGCCAGACCACCTGACCTGCCTCTTGAGAAACCTATATGCAGGACAGGAAGCAACAGTTAGAACTGGACATGGAACAACAGACTGGTTCCAAATAGGAAAAGGAGTACGTCAAGGCTGTATATTGTCACCCTGCTTATTTAACTTATATGCAGAGTACATCATGAGAAATGCTGGGCTGGATGAAGCACAAGCTGGAATCAAGATTGCCGGGAGAAATATCAATAACCTCAGATATGCAGATGACACCACCCTTATGGCAGAAAGTGAAGAGGAACTAAAGAGCCTCTTGATGAAAGTAAAAGAGGAGAGTGAAAAAGTTGGCTTAAAGCTCAACATTCAGAAAACTAAGATCATGGCGTCCGGTCCCATCACTTCATGGGAAATAGATGGGGAAACAGTGGCTGACTTTATTTTTCTGGGCTCCAAAATCACTGCAGATGGTGATTGCAGCCATGAAATTAAAAGACACTTACTCCTTGGAAGGAAAGTTATGACCAACCTAGACAACATATTGAAAAGCAGAGACATTACTTTATCAACAAAGTCTGTCTAGTCAAGGCTGTGGTTTTTCCAGTGGTCGTGTATGGATGTGAGAGTTGGACTATAAAGAAAGAATTGAACATCGAAGAATTGATGCTTTTGAATTGTGGTGTTGGAGAAAACTCTTGAGAGTCCCTTGGACTGCGAGGAGATCCAACCAGTCCATCCTAAAGGAGATCAGTCCTGGGTGTTCATTGGAAGGACTGATGCTGAGGCTGAAACTCCAATATTTTGGCCACCTGATGCGAAGAGCTGACTCATTGGAAAAGACCCTGATGCTGGGAAAGATTGAAGGCAGGAGGAGAAAGGGATGACAGAGGATGAGATGGTTGGATGGCATCACCGACTCAATGGGCATGGGTTTGGGTGGACTCTGGGCGTTGGTGATGGACAGGGAGGCCTGGAGTGCTGCGGTTCATGGCGTCACAAAGCGTTGAACACGACTGAGCAACTGAACTGAACTGAATGTAGCAATGCCGTCTGCATTTGGGAGGGAAGACTTGAGGCGCTCACGATGCAGCTGTGGCTGAGGCGGTGTTGTTTCTCTGTCCTAGGCCGTGGAGCGTTTGTGTGGCTCTAAGTAGGTTGTAACACTGCCAAAGGAGCTGTGGTGGCATTAAGAGCCCCGGCTGCTGGGAACGGGGCCTTAAGTGGGGCCTGGACGGGTGACCCGGAAGAACTGCTTTCGGCCAGGTGCCTGCCGTGTGCCAGGGCCCTCTGCCCTTGGGTTACAGCGGTGAACAAGGGCTGGTGATAAATCCTGTGGAGAAAAATGAAACAGAATTCGGGAGGGTGGTGCTATGGGGTATGGTTTAGGGTGTGAGGCCCACTGAGAAGGCGCCTCTGAAGCGGAGGGAGTGAGCGGGCCGTGTGGGTGTCTGAAGGAGGAGCATGAGGAGGCCAGGAGGGGAGGTGAGGGGCAGCCCTGGACGGCCTCATGCCCCAGTCTGAGGACTTCGGATATTCCCCTGCCCAGATGCACACTTGTGTTGTCAAACAAGTGATGTAATTTGTGATGCTCAGCCAACGCCAGATGCTGGTGCGAAAGAAACTGGGTCACTTCATCATCGCTGGCGGGACTTCGAAAGGAGAGAGCTGCTCCGTTTATGGCAGTTTCTCACAGAGCCGAGCTCTCCGTCACGACGTGACCTGGCTGCAGCGCTCCTGGAGGTGTATCCCAGAGAAGCGGGACGTATGTTTATGTGAATCTGTACGCCAGTGTTTGTAGCAGCTTTACTCATAGTAGCTCCAAACTAGAGTCCAGTTAGATGTCTTTCAACAGGTGATTGGTTAGACTGCTGAGCAGTAGGAAAAGGAACAAGCTCCTGGTAACACACGCAGCCGCTAAGGTGACTCTTAAGGAGATTGTGCTAGTGGAAACAGCCATTCCCCAAAGGTGACACACTGTTTGGGAAGTGGAAGCGTCAGTCGCTCAGTCGTGTCCGACTCTTTGCGACCCCCGTGGACTGTACTGTCCGTGGGATTCTCCAGCTCAGAATACTGGAGTGGGTAGCCTTTTCCTTCTCCAGGGGGTCTTCCCAACCCAGGGATGGAACCCAGGTCTCCCGCATTGCAGGCGGATTCTTCACCAGCTCAGCCACCAGGGCAGCCCTATGTACTGTCTGGTTCTACTTCTATGAAGTCTTTGAAATGACACAGTTGTAGGAGTGGAGAACAGATGAGTGGTTGCCAGGGGCAGGGGAGGGCAGAGGGCGAGGGAGTGGGCGTGGTTCTGAAGGGCAGTTCAGGGATCCCCATGGCGATGGGAGTGTCCCCTCTCATGACCGGTGGCAGAGACACGAAAATGTACACATCTGAGAAGCTGTGTAGAGCCACATAGATTCACACAGACGAGTAAAACCGGAAATCTGAAGGTCAGTGGCACTGTTCCGTAGCACTGTTCTGGCTGTGATTGCTTTGGAAAATGTTCCCCTTGGGGGAAACTGGGGGAACTGTACCCTGAATTTCGTTTATTTCTTATGATAGCACATGAATCTGCAATTACCTCATTAAAAGCTTTAACGATAAAGGCCACCCAGGTGGACAAGGGAGTAGGCGTGAGAGAGGCTGTGGAAGGAATGGAAGCTGGTTGGAAGCAATCAGATCAGCTGAGAGGCTGCTACGGGGCTCAGAGCCCGAGCTGGGATGGCTGGCGCCCGGCAGGCGGCAGCGCTGGGGGGGTCGGCAGTGCTGGGGGGGTAGTGGTTTTTCGTACGATCATAAGGTCTGCAACCATCGCTCCTGTCTCATTTCTGGGACATTGCGTCACCCAGAAAGAAAGCCGTCTCTACAGCAGTCAGTCCCCGCCCCCTCTGCCTCCCCCAGCCCTGGCAACCCCCGATCTGCTTCTGTCTCTAGGGCACTGCCAGTTCTGGATGTTTTTTATGAACAGAATCATTCATGTCGGGCCTTTGTGTCAGATTTTATTCACTTAGTGTAACAGATTGGACTTTGAACTGCACTTTCTTCTATAGTATTCAGTTAAATCACTAGTAAGAAAGGCATTAATAGCTTTTTTCTAAGGTATAGACTGTGTAGTGGGGAACCATCAGGCCTTGCTTTCCCTAACCAAACAGGACTTTTTTTTTGGCCACACCACACAACTTGAGGAATCTTAGCTCCCGAACTAGGGACCGAGCCTGGGCCCTTGCCATTTGTGAAAACGCCGAATCCTAACCACTGGGCTGCCAGAGAATCCCCTCATCCAGTACTTTATTTTGAAATTATGTCTGAAACATAATTCCAAAGTGACTTAGGCATTTCTGTTCCTCCTCTGAGGAAAGAGGATCTCTCCAAAGGAGTTCCAATCTGCTAGGAACACTCTCACATTAGTCTAGTACTTGGCTAAACTTAAAGAGCCGCTGATGTGGAATCGGCAGACCTGGCTGGCTGCCCGGCCCCTTACTGCCGCGCTCCTGCCACGGGGCCGCCTCTGGGCCTCAGTTCTGCGTCCTGTGTGGGGCGTGCAGACCCTGACTCGGGATGTGTGTGTGAAAGGACCCGTGAGCATGAACAGCAAGGTGCGAGGTGAGTGGTTGTCTTCAGTTCCTGGGGTGGTCCAGGTCTTCTCTTGCACACCCTCAACCTGGAATCAAATTTTCCACGTTTCATCTTAAAATAACATAATTCTAAACATGTGAATTTGGATGAGAGGGCTTGAATTCCTGTTTTCAGAATTATTTCTTAGATAATCCGTTTGATTGTACCGTGCTGTACTAGGGCTTCCCTGGTAGCTCAGATGGTAAAGAATCTGCCAGTAATGTGGGAGACCCAAGTTCGATCCCTGAGTCGTGACGATCCCCTGGTGAAGGGAATGGGAGCCCACTCTAATGTTGCTGCCTGGAGAAGTCCCATGGATAGAGGAGCCTGGCGGGCTACAGTGCACCGGGTCGCAAAGAGTCGGATGCGACTGAGTGACTTAACACTTTCACTTACTATGATCTGGAGACCTTGATTTTCATAGGTCCCTCCTTACAGATGACAACCACAATGGTGTGGTCACTCACCTCGGGCCAGACATCCTGGGGTGTGAAGTCAGTGGGCGTTAGGACACATCACTACGAACACAGCTAGTGGAGCTGATGGAATTCCAGCTGAGATATTTCAAATCCTAAAAGATGATGCTGTTTAAGTGCTGCACTCAATATGCCAGCAAATTGGGACAACTCAGCAGTGGCCACAGGACTGGAAAAGGTCAGGTTTTTTTCCAGTCCCAAAGAAAGGCAATGCCAGAGAATGCTCATCCTACTGCACAGTTGCACTCATCTCACACGCTAGCAAGGTAATGCTCAAAATCCTTCAAGCTGGGCTTCAGCAGTACGTAGACTGAGAACTTCCAGGTGTACAAGGTGGATTTAGAAAAGGCAGAGGAACCAGAGATCAAATTGCCAACATTTGTTGGATCATAGAGAAAGCAAGGGAATTCTAAGGAAAAAATCTGCTTCGTTGGCTATACTAAAGCCTTTGATTGTGTGGATCACAACAAACTGTGGAAAATCCTTAAAGAGATAGGAATACCAGACCACCTGACCTGCCTTCTGAGAAACCTGTGTGCAGGTCAAGAAGCAACAGTTAGAACTGGACATGGAACAATGGACTGGTTCAAAATTGGGAAGGGAGTACGTCAAGGCTGTATATTGTCACTCTGCTTATTTAACTTGTATGCAGAGTACATCATGCGAAATGCCAGGCTGGATGAATCACAAACTGGAATCAAGATTGCAGGGAGAAATACCAGCAATCTCAGATATACAGATTGATACCACCCTAAGGGCTTCCCTGGTGGCTCAGCTGGTTAAGAATCCGCCTGCAGTGCGGGAGACCTGGGTTCCATCCCTGGGTTGGGAAGATCCCCTGGAGAAGGGAAAGGCTACCCACTCCAGTATTCTGGCCTGGAGGATTCCATGGACTGTATAATCCATGGGGTCGTAAAGAGTCAGACATGACTGAGTGACTTTCACGCAACACTCTAATGGCAGAAGACGAAGAGGAACTAGAGTCTTGTGATGAGGGTAAAAGAGGAGAGTGAAAAAGCTGGTTTAAAACTCAACATTCAGAAAACTAAGATCATGGCATCTGGTCCTATCACTTCTTGGCAAATAGATGGGGAAACAATGGAAACAGTGACAGACTATATTTTCTCGGGCTCTAAAATCACTGCAGATGGTAACTGCAGCCACAAAATTAAAAGATGCTTGCTCCTTGAAAGAAAAGCTATGAAAAACCTAGACAGTGTGTCAAAAATCAGAGACATTACTTTGCCGACAAAGGTCCGTCTAGTCAAAGCTATGGTTTCTCCAGTAGTTGTGTGGATGTGAGAGCTGGACCATAAAGAAGGCTGAGAGCAGAAGAATTGATGCTTTTGAACTGTGGTGCTGGAGAAGACTCTTGAGAGTCCCTTGGACTGCAGGGAGATCAAACAGTCAATCCTAAAGGAAATCAACCCTGAATATTCATTGGAAGGACTGATGCTGAAGCTGAAGCTCCAATAGTTTGGCCACCTGATGTGAAGAGTTGACTTACTGGAAAAGATCCTGATGCCGGGAAGGATTGAGGATGAGATGGTTGGATGGCATCACCAACTCAATGGACATGAGTTTGAGCAAACTCCAGATCATAAAAGACAGAGAAGTCTGGCATGCTGCAGTCCATGGGGTCGTAAAGAGTCAGATGTAACTTAGTGACTGAACGACACCCACCACCTTGCAGATGGTGTTTATGTACAGGTTGCATCATTACCAAGTTAGAGGGGATGACAGTGGTTTGTTTTGATTTTGAAGGTGGAGTTTATAAAAAAATGATTGAAAAGTCAGGACAGTTCTTACCCTGTTTTTCCAGTTCTCACCTTGTTCATCCAGTTCCTGCTGAGATCAGGGCAGTTCCATTTCAATTGCTTTGATTTCCATACTTACACCTGCTGTAGAAGCAGTCAGTTTGACATGTCAGTTCAACAGTTGAATCTAATTAAATCTCATGGGGGAATGAAATCGTTGTAGTTTTCTTAAACCGCCAAGTTGTTTATTGGACAGAATAAGATGGGAAGGAGGTGTTTCAGGCAGGCACCAGGGAGGTATTTCCAGGGGCCAGAGCTCCCTGCAGGCTCCAGTACTGACCTGGGAAAGCTGGCTGAGACCAGGCCGCCCAGGGCCTGGTTAGGCCGCCTGGTGTTTGCACCATGGGGGATTGTTCGTTGCTTTTGCAGCTGTGTTGCTGCCCTGACATCCTTCAGGGTATGGTATTGGATGGATTTTTTTTTTTTTTTTTTCAGTTTTCTGATATTTTTGGCTAACGTCTCTATGTTGGGGTGTCTGAGGATGAAGTCTGGTCTTCAGACTTTAAAATATCCGCTTTAAAATGTGGGTATTCTTCAGTGTGATAAAAGGCAATTTTGTTGGATAATTCTTTATGTAGCAATCAGATGGTTTGTTTTTATGCTCCTCACCCAAGATAGGTGCGTCCGTGCGCGCTCAGTTGTGTCCGACTCTTCGTGACCCCACGGACTGTAGCCCCCCAGGCTCCTCTGTCCATGGAGTTATCTAGGCGAGAATACTGGAGTGGTTGTCATTTCCTCCTCCAGGGGATCTTCTCTCCCCAGGGATCAGACCACACCTCTTGCTTCTCCTGCGTTAATAGGCGGATTCTTTACCACTAGCACCACCTAGTAATTATTGTTTGAATTTTAATATAAGATCAGTAACCACTGAAGACCGTCCATCTATCTACCTGAAGGATTTTATTATTTTAGAACTACCTGTTGAGTGCAGAAAAGACTAGAATTCAATCAGAGCAAATGTTTTCCCCCTCAAATCTGTGTGGATTGCTGGGAAGTGATTTTGGATGAGTTCGAAGAGATCTGAAACGTGTGCTTTCTTCGTAGCTGACCGTGATGGGACGTGTACTCACTCTTTCTGGCAGGAAAGTTGTGACAGTTAGGTTCACAGGCGGGCCGTCACTGACGTCTTGGTCACACCTGTGGGCTGCAGCTCAGACTCCACAAGCTGCTTGAGCTCAGTCCTGTGGGACTGCTCCTCATGGTCTCTTTTTTTTAAGCTTTGCTGTTTCTACTTCTCTTTCCATCTCTTGGTTTTGGAACTCCAGTTTAACATAATTATCATTTATCTTCCGAATCCTGTTTGTAAGACCGACTCAAGACTTTTGAGTCAGTTTTATTGTGCATTTAACCTACTCTTTGGGCTTCCCTGTGGCCGAGCTGGTAAAGAATCTGCCTGCAGTGCGGGAGACCTGGGTTCGATCCCTGGGTTGGGAAGATCCCCTGGAGAAGGGAACAGCTGCCCACTCCAGTGTTCTGGCCTGGAGAATCCTGTGGACTGAGTCCATGGGGTCGTCCACTCCTTTGTTGTCTGTGAAACTCCTGTCCAGTGTAGGTGCTGAGTGCCTGTGAGAGTCACGATGTGGCCCTTGCTCTCAGGGAGTCTGTCATCCCTGGAGAGGTAATCGTGGGAACGGTTACTTCCAAAGAGAGTGATCCAGGTGCCGGCTCATGACAGGGGCTGGGGCAGGAGCTGTGAGGGAATAGGGGAGGCTTTCGCAATGGCTCAGCAATAAAGAATCCACCTGTAATGCAAGAGAGGGAGATGCAGGTTTGATCCCCGGGTCAGGAAGATCCCCTGGAGATGGAACGGCTGTCTGCTCCAGTATTCTTGTCTGGAAAACCCCATGGACAAAGGAACTTGGCGGCTACAGTCCATGGGGTTGCAAAGAGTCGGACAAGACACACACACACACACACACACACACACACACACTTCTTTATCTCTATCCCCACAGGGAGCTCAGAGGAGGAGCTAGATGGAAGCAGACAACGCAGGAATGAACTTTTATTTTGGTGGGTGAGGTTAGTACTCGGTCTTCGGTTTTTCTCTCGTTTCATAAATTTTGCTCCAGTTTTAACACATGGGTCTTAAGGAAATCAGGCAGTGGGTTCAGAAAGCTGTGTCATTTTTTGTTACCTGTATTCTTGTGGCCCAGTCCACGTATGAGGAGAGAGACACAGTTCTTTTAAACTTGAGTTTGTGTGGATCACTTTTCTGCCGTGACAGCCATAAGCAGCGAGGTGCGCTCAGTTCAGCGTTTGTCAGCTGTTTCTGGCTGCTGTCCCCCAGGAGCTGTTTCAGAGCCCAGGGTGAGAGGCTGCCCACAGAGGGGCCGCTGCCTGTGGAGCTGGGAGACCAGGGTGTGGATGCGGCCCATTCAAGGCTTTTGGCGGATTTTCACTTTGGAAAGGAGCCATGGAGAAGAGAGTTAGTTTGCCTCCTAACGTATTGGGAGAGGTCAGTGTTCTTTAAGTTTCTTGATGACTTAAGGTCTTCAACTAGGCGAGCTGCCGTAGTTGAGACTTTAATGTGGTGGCTCAAAGAAGAGAGCATTTAAGCTCTCATAGTACTTTCTTTTTCAAATTGAGGTATAATATATACATACGCGCAGGTGCGCGCGCACACACACACACAAACACACACACACATATAGTTGCTGTTGTTCACTCCCTCAGTCATGTCTGACTCATTGCAACCCCATGGACTGCAGCACCCCAGGCTTCCCTGCCCTTCCCGATCTCCCAGAGTTTGTTTGCTCAAACCCATGTCCATCGAGTCAGTGATGCCATCCAAACATTTCATCCTCTGCCTTCCCCTTCTCCTCCTGCCCCCAGTCTTTCCCAATCTTTCCTGAGTCTCTCCCATCAGGAAGCTTCCATCAAAGGGCAGACAGAATGAAAACCACAATCACAGAAAACTAACCAGTCTGATCACATGACCCACAGCCTTGTCTAACTCAGTGAAACTGTGAGCCATGCCGTGTGGGGCCACCCGAGACGGACAGGTCACGGTGGAGAGTTCTGACAAATGTGATCCACTGGAGAAGGGAATGGAAAACCACTTCAGCATTCCTGCCTTGAGAACCCCATGGACAGTATGAAAAGGCAGCTTCAGCATCAGTCCTTCCGATGAATATTCAGAGTTGATCTCCTTTAGGATGGACTGGTTTGATCCCCTTGCAGTCCAAGGGACTCTCAAGAGTCTTCTCCAACACCACAGTTAAAAAGCATCAGTTCTTCGGTGCTCATCCTTCTTTATGGTCCAGCTTTTACATCTATACCTGGCCGCTGGAAAAACCATAGCCTTGACCAGATGGACCTTTGTTGGTAAAGGAATGTCTCTGCTTGTTAATATGCTGTCTAGGTTGGTTATAGCTTTTCTTCCAAGGACCAAGCATCTTTTAATTTCGTGGCTGCAGTCACTGTCTACAGTGATTTTGGAGCCCAAGAAAATAAAGTCTGTCACTGTTTCCATCTTCTCCCCATCTATTTGCCATGAAGTGATGGGACTGAATGCCATGATCTTAGTTTTCTGAATGTTGAGTTTCAAACCAACTTTTCACTCTCTCCTTTCACCTTCATCACAAGGCTCTTTAGTTCCTCTTCACTTTCTGCCATTAGGTTGGTGTCATCTGCATATCTGAGGTTATTTATATTTTTCCTAGCAATCTTGATTCCAGCTTGTGCTTCATCCAGCCTGGTATTTCACATGGTGTACTCTGCATAGAAGCTAAATAAGCAGGGTGACAGTATACAGTCTTGACGTGCTCCTTTCCCGATTTTGGACCCAGTTCACTCATCAGCACCTTTTTTAGTGTGCTCTCCTCCCCTGCCAGGCCCTGGTAAATTTCAGATCAGTTTACTTTCCCTTAAAGGCAAAGATTGTGCGGCATAAGTTGAATTGTCCCTCTGTGCCTTGAAGCGGGTGCGTTGAGCTTCATCCTTGTGCGTGTCAGCGTTTGCTTCTTCGCCACCAGGCAGTGTTCCATCGCTCCGCTGCGCTCTTTGCCCACTGGGACATCTGGCTTGTCTCTGTCCCCTCACTGTTGAAGTGCGTGACTCCAGAGGGCGGGCGTGGGGGCCTCTGCCTCCTGCGGTCACTTGGGACCCGGGCTTCCTCCATCCTGTCACCCTGCAGCCTGCTTGTTGTCTTTGTCTGTATGTTCAAGAGCCGGGTGTTAGAAGTGTCTGTTCCAGGTGGGGAGCTAAAAGGAGGGGTGGTGCCCTAGGCAAGCCAGGGCGGAAGCTCCAGCCGCTGCTCGGTTCCCATTTTGTCGGCGAGAACAGTCACTTGTCTCTGCCTGCTGCGGGGAAGCCGGTCCGGGGGACTCCTCAGCAGGAAGCTTGTGTCTGAGAAGGGAAGCACGAGGTTTCGGTGGGTGAAGAGCGGCCCACAACACAGCTCATCAGCGAGTCTCTTTTAGGAAGGAAACCAGTGGGGGACGTGGTCACCTGTCCACGTGGTCAGAGACTTACTGGCTGGGTCGTGGGAGCCCCTGTCCGCACGCCACGGACTTGGCCTCTTATCCGGCCTGTCTTTCCTTCTCCTGGACCCTGACTTTTCGCTTTGGAGACTCTCCTTGTTCATGCTCTTCCCTGGCCACGTCTGAAGTGCCTCGTGAGGATGTGTCTTTCTTGGTTTGCACAGTTGGAAGAGTCTGTTCCTTCATGTGTTCTTTTTCGGAGCCTGAGGTTGCATTAGGGATTAAACGGAGGTGTTGGTCAGTTAGTATTTTAATTTCTTTGGCTCTTTGTTGAATTCCCTCAAAAACATCGTAGTCTTCTGGTCTCAGTGTCTCCAGTTAGTACCATGTCCTGGTAGCTGTCAGACACTCGGATCCTTTTTTGGATGTGGTCATCAAGCCTGATTTATTTTCCGCTTCCTCTCTGGATCATCCCTGTCTTTTGTATTTCTCTGGTGCATACCTCAGAGACCGCTGAAGTCACAGGTTTGGGTGAGAAGCAAACATCTTTTATCTCATTTTCTTGACCAGTCTGTTCGTCTCCTTTTTAAACTTTGGGCTGAAAAATCTTACTAGGAGGCTTTTGAGAAAGGCTCTGGGCAGGGTACTTGGTTGTAGCCATCTGGGGTCATAGGAGCAATTAGCCATTGTGTTAATGCATTCTCTGATACTTAATCGTGTGAGGCCGTGTGGTTTTGCACGGGGCTGCTGCGTAGAGGAGGCATGGGCTCCCTCTGTCCGCGCGATCCTGGGCGAGCCCTGTTGGCCCTGCAGCTTCTTCTGCTACAGCGGAGAAGGCAGGCGTGTTAGTGGCGCCCCTGGCTCTTCTGTGGAGCCCGGTCCTATAGGGGACCCAGGGATCGGCCCACCCCCACCTCTCTGACCTCAGGGCACCTTGCCCCAGCTCGGGGTGCCTGGGTTTACTCCTTGGAGTCAGGAAGCTGTGTTGAATGAATGAATGGTGAATGCCACGTAGAAACTGATGGAGTGGACAACACTAACTGCCTTTGCTCTTTTTTTTCCCCCTCTTTTAGAAAGAAAGAGCTCTCAGCCACCAAGAAAGACCGTGTGCACCACTGTCTGACCATCTGTGAAAACATAGTTGCTCAGTCTCTCAGGTAACTGCACTTCCAACTTGCTAGCGAAAATAGAACACTTCCGTGTTTTCATTCTGAACGGGCTAGAAGGTTCTTCGTTGCCCCAGTTGTTTGGAAACCTTTACGGGACCCCTCCCCCTTCTGGCCGTGGATGCGGAGGATTTCCAGACACTGTGCTGAGTAATACTTCTTGTAGTCGTACACCGTGTCGTTGTAACCATTAGGATAACCGAACAGCATGTTTGTATTTTTCTTAGTAACGGTGGTAGGAACAAGAGCCTGCCCAATTACCAGGGTCTCCTGGTGGTTTTTCTTCGGCGCTCTGCCCTGTCCGCCCTGTAGGGGTGCTCCCTGCTCATCACAGCTTTGGGACGGTGGGGTCATGAGCCTTGACCGGAGGCCCACCTCCCTGGCTCGGTCGTTCCTCTGGGGTGAGCAGGCAGCACCTTCTTGTATAGCTTATTTGCTGATTCTCCTTATTCTCCTTGCTTTTGATTGTCTGTCTATTTTTCTGAGTACTGTTCCTCGTATCTGTGGGTGGTAGATATTTTAAGCCTGTCTTTGAATGAGTGAGTAGGGCACAGATGTGCTTATGGCTTCTGAACTCCATTACTCAGATGGGACATGTGAAATACTTCTCTGGGAGTAAATCATTCATGTTATTCTCCTGTTGGGAAGGGCTCTTTGTAATCTCTTAGAAAAACCTCTAAGAATAATTACCTTGGTTTTTGTACTGACAGAAATTTGGTGATTCATTTATTGTTAGTGGCACCTTGCCACTTGTATTTTATACTTTCGAAGTGATTTCATGTAGAGTATTTCATTTTAGTTGAACTCAATGCCATTTTGAAAGACAGTGTACGATTACTGTTTTTATCTAATTTGTAGAAATATTGTGGGAAGAAACGAAGTGACAATATGTGCTGAAAATAAAAATACAAAAATTCTGAGTTAGTATGCTATTGTAGAGCAATATTGCATAGGAGCCTGGAATGTCAAGTCCATGAATCAAGGCAAATTGGAAGTGGTCAAACAAGAGATGGCAAGAGTGAACGTTGACATTCTACAAATCAGCAAACTAAAATGGACTGGAATGGGTGAATTTAACTTAAATGGCCATTATATCTACTACTGCAGGCAGGAATCCCTCAGAAGAAATGGAGTAGCCATCATGGTCAACAAAAAAGTTCGAAATGCAGTACTTGGATGCAGTCTCAAAAACGACACAATGATCTCTGTTCGTTTCCAAGGCAAACCATTCAATATCACAGTAATCCAAGTCTGTGCCCAACCAGTAACGCTGAAGAAGCTGAAGTTGAATGGTTCTATGAAGACCTACAAGACCTTTTAGAACTAACACCCAAAAAAGATGTCCTTTTCATTATAGGGGACTGGAATGCAAAAGTAGGAAGTCAAGAAACACCTGGAGTAACAGGCAAATTTGGCCTTGGAATACGGAATGAAGCAGGGCAAAGACTAATAGAGTTTTGCCAAGAAAATGCACTGGTCATAGCAAACACCCTCTTCCAACAACACAAGAGAAGACTCTACACATGGACATCACCAGATGGTCAACACCAAAATCGGATTGATTATATTCTTTGCAGCCAAAGATGGAGAAGCTCTATACAGTCAACAAAAACAAGACCAGGAGCTGACTGTGGCTCAGATCATGAACTCCTTATTACCAAATTCAGACTGAAATTGAAGAAAGTAGGGAAAACCACTAGACCCTTCAGGTATGACCTAAATCAAATCCCTTATGATTATACAGTGGAAGTGAGAAATAGATTTAAGGGCCTAGATCTGATAGATAGAGTGCCTGATGAACTATGGACTGAGGTTCATGACATTGTACAGGAGACAGGGATCAAGACCATTCCCATGGGAAAGAAATGCAAAAAAGCAAAATGGCTGTCTGGGGAGGCCTTACAAATCACTGTGAAAAGAAGAGAAGTGAAAAGCAAAGGAGAAAAGGAAAGATATAAGCATCTGAATGCAGAGTTCCAAAGAATAGCAAGAAGAGATAAGAAAGCCTTCCTCAGCGATCAATGCAAAGAAATAGAGGAAAACAACAGAATGGGAAAGACTAGAGATCTCTTCAAGAAAATTAGAGATACCAAGGGAACATTTCATGCAAAGATGGGCTCAATAAAGGACAGAAATGGTTTGGACCTAACAGAAGCAGAAGATATTAAGAAGAGG
>NW_011480439.1:143991-179844 GCF_000754665.1 Bison bison bison
AGCAGAAGAACTGTACAAAAAAGATCTTCACGACCCAGATAATCACGATGGTGTGATCACTCACCTAGAGCCAGATATCCTGGAATGTGAAGTCAAGTGGGCCTTAGAAAGCATCACTACGAACAAAGCTAGTGGAGGTGATAGAATTCCAGTTGAGCTATTTCAGATCCTGAAAGATGATGCTGTGAAAGTGCTGCATTCGATATGCCAGCAAATTTGAACAACTCAGCAGTGGCCACAGGAGTGAAAAAGGTCAGTTTTCATTCCAATCCCAAAGAAAGGCAATGCCAAAGAATGCTCAAACTACCGCACAAATGCACTCATCTCACACGCTAGTAAAGTAATGCTCAAAATTCTCCAAGCCAGGCTTCAGCAATACGTGAACTGTGAACTTCCAGATATTCAAGCTAGTTTTAGAAAAGGCAGAGGAACCAGAGACCAAATTGCCAACATCTGCTGGATCATGGGAAAAGCAAGAGAGTTCCAGAAAAACATCTATTTCTGCTTTATTGACTATGCCAAAGCCTTTGACTGTGTGGATCACAATAAACTGTGGAAAATTCTGAGAGATGGGAATACCAGACCACCTGACCTGCCTCTTGAGAAATATGTATGCAGGTCAGGAAGCAACAGTTAGAACTGGACACTGAACAACAGACTGGTTCCAAATAGGAAAAGGAGTACATCAAGGCTGTATATTGTCACCCTGCTTATTTAACTTCTATGCAGAGTACATCATGACAAACGCTGGGCTGGAAGAAACACAAGCTGGAATCAAGACTGCCAGGGGAAATATCAATAACCTCAGATATGCAGATGACACCACCCTTATGGCAGAAAGTGAAGAGGAACTAAAAAGCCTCTTGATGAAGGTGAAAGAGGAGAGTGAAAAAGTTGGCTTAAAGCTCAACATTCAGAAAACGAAGATCATGGCATCTGGTCCCATCACTTCATGGGAAATAGATGGGGCAACAGTGGAAACAGTGTCAGACTTTATTTTTGGGGGCTCCAAAATCACTGCAGATGGTGACTGCAGCCATGAAATTAAAAGACGCTTACTCCTTGGAAGAAAAGTTATGACCAACCTAGACAACATATTGAAAAGCAGAGACATTACTTTGCCAACAAAGGTCCGTCTAGTCAAGGCTATGGTTTTTCCACTGGTCATGTATGGATGTGAGAGTTGAACTGTGAAGAAAGCTGAGTGCTGAAGAATTGATGCTTTTGAACTGTGGTGTTGGAGAAGACTCTTGAGAGTCCCTTGGACTGCAAGGAGATCCAACCAGTCCATTCTGAAGGAGATCAGCCCTGGGATTTCTTTGGAAGGAATGATGCTAAAGCTGAAACTCCAGTACTTTGGCCACCTCATGCGAAGAGTTGACTCACTGGAAAAGACTCTGATGCTGGGAGGGATTGGGGGCAGGAGGAGAAGGGGACGACAGAGGATGAGATGGCTGGATGGCATCACTGACTCGATGGACGTGAGTCTGAGTGAACTCCGGGAGTTGGTGATAGACAGGGAGGCCTAGCGTGCTGCGATTCATGGAGTCGCGAAGAGTCGGACACGACTGAGCGACTGAACTGAACTGAACTGTAGAGAATAGTACTAATGAAAAGTAGGGGAAAAGGTTTGGATTCTGTCTCCACTCCGTATAAGCCAGGTGGCTTCAGACAAGGCTCACTTCTCGGAGTCCCTGTGGCCTCGTCTTTGATGTGTAAACGCAGTGTTCAGGGCTCTTGTGGGAGGAGCGACACCTGTGAGATGCTGCCGAGAGCTGCGTGAAAGTGCCCGTGAGCTCCTGCGAGGCAGAAACCCGTCCCCTGGTGGTGCATGCTGTCCTGCACACTGCCTTAGTCTTGTTTGAACGCCTGGCAGACCCCCGGGGCCTGCTGCTGCCCTAGCACAGCTGCGCTCACCTGACTTCCAGCATCCGGGTCTCAGGAAGCAGCACCTCACACTGAAAGCTTATGGACCCAGAAAATAGACCTGTTCCATTCTGAGTGCCTCATGCCTTATGCTTAGTTTGTTTCTTGATAATTCCCAATGGAATTGATGGAATGTTGGCTTAGATTCACATGTGTGTGTGAGTGTGTGAGAGTGAGTGTGTGTGTGTGTGAGTGTGTGAGTGTGAGTGTGTGTGTGTTCAGTTGCTCAGTCATGTCTGACTCTTTGCGACCCCGTGGACTGCAGCCCACCAGGCTCCTCTCATCCATGTGATTTTGCAGGCAGGAATCCTGGAGTAGATGCCATTTCCCTCCTCCAGTGGGTCTTCCCCACGCAGGAATCGAACCTGCCTCTCTCGTGTCTTCTGCAGTGGCAGGCAGAGCCTTTACCACTAGCACCACCTGGGGAGTACGCTGAGATATGTTAAGACTGGTTTCTGCTTCAGTTTGCCATCGTAAATCATGGTGATAGCTGTTAATAGTTCCTACA
Source organism: Bison bison bison (assembly GCF_000754665.1). Lineage (NCBI taxonomy): Eukaryota > Metazoa > Chordata > Mammalia > Artiodactyla > Bovidae > Bison > Bison bison. The sequence continues at coordinate 146,426 of NW_011480439.1, forward strand.
TTCGCGTGTCTCTTGTGTTCATACGGAGTAATGCTAATGGTCTTCATGCTGCTTGTTCTGTGTAGGATCATATTGATGGGATAGTTTTTGGACCCAGAGAGGCTGTCTTTGGTCGCATCATATCAGAGAACGTGTTTGTTTAAGATGCTCTCCATACTTTTCAAAAAGTTTGGATTGTAGCGCTGAAGTGGCTCTTCTGTTTACATACAGGGGTTCGGGAGGTCTGGGTGGCTGGCACTTCCTGTGGCCTGTCCTCTGCTGTAGCTGGTCTCTGGCACGTCTCTTAGCTTCTGTGAGGTACTGACGGTGTCTCTCGCAGGTTGTTTCAGGCAGCTGCTCGAGTCCTTGAGGTGTGTTGTGACTCAGCCTGCTTCAGCTCTGAATTTGGTGGTCTCTCCTGCTGCTTCCTAGATACGCACGAACATCAGAATCACCCAGATAATTTGTTGGAAATACAGGAACGAAGATAACCTCACTGCCCTCTTTCCCCAGCACTCTTCGTGTTTTCTGTCCACTGGAGGGTGAGGATTCATTTTTAACTAGTTTCCTTTTGGGAGGAACTCGACATCCTCGTCTGAACAAGTGTACTTGATAAGGTGATTGGGTAAAAATAAGTGTACAGGAATCTATAGATTTCCCATTCCCATATATTAGCGTAAATGTGTTAGAAAATATAATGCTTCAAGAATCAATTCCTAGTAGCACCAGCATATAATATTTCAAGGAATTGATGAGAGATACGCAGAAACTATGGAAGGACTGTATGGACTTCCCTGAAAGGGATGGGTGACTACTGCCCTTTCCACATGGGGACAGTTCCTTATCATAAAGTTAAACTTTCTCTAAATTAATTCACAAATTTAAAATGAGCTTGATGAGAATTCTAGTAGAAATATTTTTGAACTTGTTCATCTGCAAGAATAAATACATTGGTTTTAACAAGGAAAATCTGAAACCATCAGTAATTGGTGAGACCTGGTGTTCATGACATTAAAATAGCTGTTAGACATTAAAGAAGGTTCAGAATAGGAAGTGGGAAAGTGTATGTGTGTATGTGCAGATACGAATTTACGATAAAGGTAACGTATTAATGTGGAAATGATGGATTACTGAACCAGTTCACTGTTTAGGGGAATATTCTTCATGTTGCAGGCAAACATAAATGCCAGATTAATTACCTGAGTGTACGAGAGCGAAATCATTACTCCAAAAAGAACATTTAAGCTTAGTCTGAGGAATGCTTACAATATAAAGGAAAAAAGTGTTTTATCTAGAATACAGTTCAGTATGTCAAAATCTACTTTAAACTGAAACTTAAATGCAACTTGGGGCAAGTTTTGATGGCATATGTGTCAAAGGTTTACTGGCTTCTGTAGAGAGATTGTAAATCAGTCAGAAAAAGGCTGTCTTTCTAATAGGAAAACTGGGAAAACTGTGAATGGGCAGTGTGGAAAAGAAGAAATGTAACTGAGCCGGTAACCGTAATAGCTAGCACTTATTTTATGCTTCCTGCGGAAAAATGTTCAGATTTACTAGCAATCACTGGAATGAGGCTAAAACAAAAATCAGAACATTGCTTTTTTACTTGTTAAATTTGCAGACATTAAAAAATACTCAGGATTTTTTCAGAGATGATACAACTTTTTTAAAAGGCAACTTGGGGGATTTCACTGGCGGTCCAGGGGCTAAGACTTTGTGCTGCCGACGCAGGGGGCCCAGGTTCGATTCCTGGTCAGGGAACTAGATCCCGTGTGCCGCAGCTGAGACCCTGCACAGCCAAATAAATAAATATTAAACAAAAGGAAAGACAGTTTGGCCTGTTTGATTGAGGCATTTCGATTTGGGGGTTTCTCCTTAGGAGAGTGTCCAGTGACGCTGGTGTAGTGCTGGTCAGCCCATGAAACAGTGAAAGAGAATCTTCATGGCTTACCTGCAGGGGGATTGAAACACTCGGTACGTTTATGGAAAGAAGTATTAGTTAACTTTATTAAAGATGATTTATAGATCTGTGAATAGATGATATAATAATAATATAAAAATTAAATTTAAAAATTACGAAGGATTTTTGCTTCTGACTAAGATGGTTAGATGGCATCACCGACTCAATGGACATGAGTTTGAGCAGACTCTGGGAGAGAGTGGAGGACAGGGGAGCCTGGCATGCCACAGTCCATGGGGTCACAAAGAGTCAGACGTGACTGAGCGACTGAACGACGACAGGTTCATCATATCCCACAGAATGGGCGCATCTCCACGCTTCCTAGTTTGCCTTTCGTAGCCCAAGGCCACCATGGGGACGCTCCTCCCAGCTCCGAGCTTGCGGGCCCCGCCAGGCTCTGGGGTTGCAAAGACACGACTGAGTGACTTTCACTTTCACTTGATGGTAATATCAGCTTCCATCTGTTCAGGGCCAACATGATGAACCTCTTTCCATTGTCTTACTGTTAACCTATGTGAATCTTTACATTTAAAATGTATTTCTTATGGCAGCAAATATTGGGTTTTCTCATTTGATCAGAAAAATCTTCTACATTTCATGTCATTATTGATATAACTAGGTTTATTTTTTACTTTTTTGGCTTCAGCGGGTCTCAGCTGCAGCACACAGGGCTTAGCTGTCCTGCAACACGTGGGATCCTAGCTTCCTGACCAGGGGTTGAACCCATGTCCCCTGCATTAGAAGGCAGATTCTTAATCAATGAACCACCAGAAAAGTCCCTAAAGCTAGGTTTGAATCTGCAATCTGCCACTGTGCTGTGACTTCCCTGTTTGGCACATATGCTCTTTAATTGCCCTTTTCTCTGTTTCTGCCTTCTGGATTAAATATCGTTTGGGTCAGCTTCAGTTATTTGTCTCACTGTTGGTCATGTTTCCCTGCTTCTTGGGAAGCATTCCTGACCATTTCTGATCAGATGCCAGACCTTATAACTTCTATCTTTTTGGGTGCTATACACTTTGCAATTCTGACGTTCCTGAAGCTTGCCCCGGAATGCAGCTGTGTTGCTCTGAAGGACTAGGGCCGTCCTGGGTTCTGCCTGCAGGCAGGATCAGAACAGCGTCTCACCTAGGGCTGAGCTTAGTCAGCTCTGTTGTGAAGGCAAAGCCTTCTGAGCAGCCGACCCAAGGCGCCAGAAGGATGAGGTTTCCCTCTAGCTGGAAAAGCAGGAGCTCTTCCCGCACTTGGAGTTTCAGCACCTGCTCCCTCCAGCCCCTTCAGCTGACTCTACCCGCAGCCCCAGGCCACTGTCTGCAGCAAGACTCAGCTGAGACCTGAGGGCCCCGCGCATCTCGGGGTCTCTCTGTGCAGCTCGCCCCTCTCTGGTCATCCCCCAGTGGACCCAGCCACCCTGCCTCCTGAGGCCATCAGCTCTGTCTCCCCGTCTCAGCAGCCGTGGGCTCTCCCGGGTCCCCCTCTTCATGTCCTCACTGGGAAACCTCCTCCAGGCAGTCATCTGGGGAAATCCTGAGGCTCGTCGCGTTAGCTCTCCATTTATCCAGAGATGCCTAGTACCTGATGCCTTGAAACCACAGTTACATGCGTTTTATCCATTATCAACTGCTTTAGGCAGGAAGGCAAACCCTGTCCTTGTCACTTATTTTGTTGTTCAATCGCTAAGTCGTCTGACTCTTTGTGACCCCATGGACTGCAGCACGCCAGGCTCCCCTGTCCCCTGATTTAGTTATTGGAGAGTGTCTTAAAGAGCATGGTTAGAAGTAGTGTATAAACGTACTTTTTTTCTTTTTTAAAAATTGGGGTAGGATGGGCGCACGACACCGTGAGTCTGGTTTGGTTCGCTTGTATGATGCGCCGCGGCAGCCAGCACCTCTGTCGTGTCGTTGGCATTCCTTTTTGTGTGTTGAGAGCAGTAAAGAGCTACTCTCTTAGCAACTGTGAAGTTTAAAATGCAGTATTGCTGACTGCAGTCACTAAGCTGTGCGTCAGAGCTCCAGGTTATCTCCTAGTTACAAGTAAGCCTGCTTTTTCAGCTGTGAATTTTATGGAATCTCTGAACAAGTATTTCTGTCTCCTTCTCTCTCTCTTTTTTAAAGATTACTTAATTACTTATTTTTGGCCGTGCTGGGTCTCCCTTCCTTCTCGGGCTTTCTCTTGTTGCAGCAGGCGGGGCCCGTCCGGCTGTGGTGCGCGGGCTGCTCTTGTTGCAGTGCTCAGGCTCAGTATTGTGGTGCCTGGGCTTAGCTGTCCCCGCAGCATGTGGGAGCCTCCCAGTCTTCCCACACCAGGGAGCGAACTCGTGTCCCCTGCATTGGCAGGCGACTCAACCACTGGACCACCACGGAAGCCCCCAAATAAAATATTTCTGATGAAAATTTTGTGTCTGAATTCAGATGTGCGGTAAAAAAGATTGTTCTATAGCACACTAATTTCTTCATGTTGATTACATGTTGAAGTAATATTTTTGATACATTGGGTTAAATGTAATATATTATTAAAATGAATTTTACTTGTATGTCTAACATCCTTTTTCTGTTCCAGAACCCCACATAGGATACCAGAAACTTAACTGCGTTTCATCGTCATGTCTTCTCTTGGCTGTGACAGTCTTTCTTCTGTTTTCACTTAGAAATTCTCCAGAATTTCAGAAACTTTTGGGCATCGCTATGGAACTTTTTCTGCTGTGCAGTGACGACGCGGAGTCAGATGTCAGGATGGTGGCTGACGAATGCCTCAACAAGGTCATAAAAGTAAGAGCCCTCTGGACGGTGTTCTCTGAGATGCGGTCACTATGGCTAAGAGGAGAAACTGTAACTTGGCGTTCTTCTCTTCTGAGCAGCAGGGTCCTGTAGGGCGGCTGCACTTTTTAATCTAATAGTGTGTGGTTTGGAGGCACTCTAGTGTCTGCCAGGGTGCTGCCTGTACCTGCCCACTCAGAGGGCACGGGTTTCCTCTCATGCCTGCGCAGGGCGTAGGTCAGGGATGGGCGCTGACGGTGACCACTGGGGACCCTTGGACCGAGTGTCACGCTGCTGAGAAACTGCGAGGCCCCGAGACGGCAAGGGGACGGACAGTGGGGTCTGCTGTTGATGTCTTTGTCCCCCAAGTCCTGGGTCAGGCAGGACTGTTCACAGGGAAGGATGTGCCTTCTCTGGTCGCTTGGCTGGCATTCTGGCTGGAGTTGGTTTGAGATAGGAGATAGGAGTTCCCAGAAAAAGTTGGTGAAGCCAGAAAGCCAGAGCCGCCTGGGTGGGAGGTGAGGTGAGGAGCGCGGGAAATGCCTGTCCTCTTTGCTCAGGCTTTCCCGGTGCAGAGTCTGAGATCCCTGTAGCTTTAATCTACTTTTCCCTTTTCCTGTTTTTTGATGTTATTGAAGATGAAGTGCTTCTTTCATAATTCTTACTGCCTTGGAAAACGGCCCTTGTTTTTCTCATTCTGCCCTTCTCCTCGTTTGTATCCCCAGCCATCCTGGGGGTTCCGCTGACATTGTGCTCCTGCCTTCAGATAATGCAGTCTCAGATGGGAAGCATGTTTGTACGGAAATGGCTGAACGCATGGTGTAAGCTCTGAGTTCTGGGAGATGTTGGCAGCTCATCACTGCAGTCTAGAGGCGGAGGTGATTTCTGTCTGGGGAGGCAGAGGAGGCTCCCTGGAGGTGGTGGCAATTAGGTGAATGAAAAGATTTAGGACCTTCTCTTTTTTTGGCTTGCTGTGCGGCATGCGCAGTCTTGGTTTCCCCAACCAGGGATTGAACCCGTGCCCCACTTGAACCCGTGCCCCACTGCAGTGGGAGCAAGGCGTGCTCTAGGGACGTCCCATAGGACCTTCTTTACCCTTGCAGACTCACAGGGGAGGGGGACTCTGCCAGAGAACGGGAGATGTTGAGGATCAGTTCAAGGGGTTTGTACTTTATTTGGTAGAGAATGAAGAAAGGGAAGAGCTCTCGAAGATTTGCAACCAGGTAGTTCAAGTAGCCTGGTGGTGCCTTGTAGCCTGCCTTGGACAGGAGAGAGGCTGTGTGCCCGGAATCCGGAGGGAGGCTAAGTGTCCAGGGAAGAGAGGGGGCCCCTGAACCAGTAGGAGGTGCTGGGGTTCGAGTGAGGAGCAGGGGTGGGACTGTCACGGGCTGGCCCTGGCGGCTTGTGTCCCCGGTGTGGGGGTGGGGACGGGAGCAGGGAGGGTCGGGGGCATATTAGCATCGCCGGTGACTGTGAGCGCCTATTCACTGGTATTTCACAGCTTTGGAGTGTACTTTTCTCTTGTAATAAAATACATTTGACATTAGCTTATAAAACATTTATAAAGTGAAACAAAACTCGGATATGCCTTTTAGTTTTACTGGCCAAGCAGTGTTTTACTATATACTTGTCCGTTTTGATGTGCTTGTTTAGGGGATTGTAGTACAAACTGAAACAGTAGCGTTAGAATTTTAAAATATCCGAGGCATTATTCAGAACCTCCCAGAATGTGACCCTGTTTTGATTTTCAAGCTCGCTGAGCCTCTGTGAGCTTTGCAAAGACCAGTTGGTCTACAGATGTCACATGCTTATATCATAGGAAAGGCAGAGGGCTTTTTGTGGAGGCTTGGGTACGTCTCCCCTAGCTTCTTCCAGCTTCATTACGTCTTCCTTGCTTCTTGTGACCAGGCTGTTGGCACTGCCGTTTCGGAGGAGCGGGCTCTCAGGGCTGAGAGTGGGGCACAGAGGCCTTTCCGTCTTGGGAGCCATCTCCAGCATGGACTCTGTCCCTACTGGTGGTTGCCATCAGCCATTATTGCTGGGTTGAAGTTGCCCGTGTGGCTGTTTTTTGGTTTGACTTGTAATCGAGCAACAGGGGTAGGGCTCTGAGGAGCTTGTGGTTCCAGCAGATTCGTGTGTCGCTGGGGCCCTGAGGTGGGGAGCACCCGTGCATCATGGGAGGACCAGACCTTTGGGAAGGATGCAGCTTCTGCGTGGAGAGGAGTGTCCCCATGCCAGAATCAGGGCTTTGACCTTGGGTATCTGCCTCCTGCCCCGCTGGCTCTGCAGACTCCAGGGCATTGCTTATGTTGGATCATCATTAAAAATGATGATTAAAGAATGTGCTTTAATGATTAAAAATGATTAAAGGATGTACTTTAATTGAACATAAGAGCTTTAGAGTGAATTTGAACTATCTGCCATTTAATTTTGATATTATGTAGTATTCGATTGTAATGAACATTCTTTTCCTTCCTTTTTAAATATTATAGTGAATGACCTGTGTCTAGTTGGTAGCTGCCTGCATACATATACTTCTTTCTTAATGAACAAGTCTTCAATCTAGTTGCTATTATATTCTCCTTTGCGTCCAAATTGAACTTTTAGTTGCCCTTTGGATTTCTTTAGAGCTGCTCTGTTGCTGCGTTCAGTCGCCCAGTGGTGTGCGACTGTGGCCCCGTGGACCGCAGCACGCCCGCTCCCCTGCCCTTCACCGCCACTCTCAGAACTGCTGGTAGACTGTGCCTTCCGTGAGCAGATCTCTTGTGTTTTCTTGTAGGCTTTGATGGATTCTAATCTTCCGAGGTTGCAGCTAGAACTCTATAAGGAAATTAAAAAGGTAGGTTTTTGTTTTTCATTATTGAGGAAAGTCTGTTGATCCCCTGTATTGAGCAGTGTATGAAAATTTCTTTTACTTGAGAAGTAAAAATGTTAGAAGGAAACAAATGCTGTTTGGTAAAGTAGACTCTGTTGTTTTACTTTTCCTCAGGAAGTTGCTCCTCATTATTTGTTAAATGAGATGGGACTTAAAATGGTAGTTTTAAGAGAAAAATCTTTATAATTTCATCCCATTAAACCTTAAAATGTCAAAAGCAGGTGCAGGCTTGAACGGCCTTTTCTCTAGAGATGGGAGCGGGCGGCGAGAGGCGCTTTTGTGTGTTTGAGGTCCTGCAGTCTGCGGCTCCTCCGCGTAACTCTCTGCTCTTCACTCCGTCAGAATGGCGCCCCTCGGAGCCTGCGCGCTGCCCTCTGGAGGTTTGCCGAGCTGGCTCACCTGGTCCGGCCTCAGAAATGCAGGTGAAGTGGACGCTTTGGGTCATCGCTGTTACTGCTGTTTTGGTCGGGGGCCAGCTCCCGTGGCCTCTTCCCGTCTCGGCTCAAAAGCCGTCTCTGGAGGTCTTCCCCGACGCCACTGTCTGAAGCCGTCCACCTCTTCCGGTCCTGCTGCAGTGCATGTCCGCTTCCTTTCCCTCACAGCAGCCATGGCTCTGAAACGCTGTCTCACATTGGTTCGTTTTCTGCCCACCCTCCCCCAAGGGACGCAGGAGCCGAGTCCCAGCACAGCAGGGCGTCCCTGTCGGGCCCTGCTGTGGCCCAGCCCCGCTGACGGGGTCTGCCCGGGGCTTGCCGAGGAGATGCTTGTCGGCGGACGCAGAGTGCGCGCCGCCTCACTGCTGCTCACCGTAGGGACTACAGAAAACTGTCTTTGTCTATCACGTGGGTTAGAAATAGACACTGTGAAGAAAGTTTTGACTGATTGAAACAATTGTATCTTTTTCTTTAATTCATTAGTTTATTTTGATTGAAGGATAATTTCCTTACAATGTTGCAGTGGTTTTTGCCACATGTCGACATGAATCACCCATGGTGAACGTGTCCCCCCATCCTGAACCCCACTCCCACCTCCCTCCCCACCCATCCCGTGGGTTGTCCCAGAGCACCAGCTTTGAGCGCCCTGCTTCACGCACCGAGCTTGCACTGTTCACATGTTTCACATGTGGTAATGTACATGTTTCAGCTATACACGATTCTCTCAGATCATCCCACCCTCGCCTTCTCCCATGTAGTCCAAAAGTCTGTTCTTTACATCTGTGTCTCTCTTTCTTAATGGATTGAAAACCAAAGGAAGGACCACCGTTTTAACTCCTTTCTCGTCTCTGTGACCGGCAAGATGTGCTGACGTCCATGGATACCTTGGCTCTGTCCCTGTGGGACTGGTGGCGTGGCAGAAACCCTCTCCTTTGACACCAATGATCTGTCCCACGGGGTCAGAGTGTGATACGAATCTTACACGATGTGGACATACAGTCACCAGGGGAATCCCTCCATGTAACCTCGCTCCTTTACTGTCCGTAGTTTGGAAACTTCTTATTAATATATGTCTGAAGCAATGCATCCCAGGTTTTCCACATAGAAGCCAAAGAGACCTTAAAATCTATGATTGGGTCATGCCATTCCCTTACTTGAACTTGCCACTCATTTCCCACAGCTGTTCAGATAAGTCCAGACTCCGTACAAGGCCCAGGGAGACCTGGCCCCAGAGCCCCCGTCCCCGCAGACACTGTTGACTCACTGACCCCCTTGGCTTCTCTGGAAAGTTGAGCGTGTGTTGTTGTGATGTCTGGCATGCTCTCCCCTTGGGCCATCTCTTTCTCGGAGGGCCCGTCTCCCTCCCTGTGCAGTGCCAGGGGAGCCGCTGCTTGCTGCCTGTCTCTGCCTCTAGAGGGCGCCCTGCCTGCGCCCAGCGCGCCTGTCCTGGGACTGCTCCTCTCCAGGCCCGCACTGCCCGCTGCTCTCTCGGGCCTGGGGCTTCTCACCAAGGCCTTATTCAGTGGGAATGCTTAGAAAAAAACTGTGCAGTCCTCCCTATTTAAGAAAGCTCCATTCTCATTTCTTAGTGCTTTCTTTCTGTTATTTTCTAATTTAAAATCTGACTGTTTTAATAGCTGTAATAATTTACTGCAGAGAATTTTAAAAACAAGCTATTGATTCATCTGCACTGAGTCTTCCCGCTGAGGTTTGTTTATTTTCCAGGAAGGACTCTGGCATATAAAAACTAACAGGTACTGAGCTGACCACTCGTGTTTCTCATTAAGGTAGACTTGGAAGAGTAACAGGTGTTCCTCTCCCACCGCAGGCCGTACTTGGTGAACTTGTTGCCTTGCCTGACACGCACAAGCAAGAGACCTGAGGAGTCTGTTCAGGAGACGTTGGCGGCAGCGATCCCTAAAATTATGGCTTCTTTTTGCAACTTTGCGAACGACAATGAGATTAAGGTATGAGCGTTGCCTCAAGCCACAAGCGTGTGAATGAGTCTTAGTGGGAGTCGCCCTTTTGTACAGACAGGCATTTGAGAGTGCTTCATAATTTGGATTATAATTCTTTGAATTCTTGAAGGCACACAAACGGCCTCTTTCCCCTTCTGCCTTCTCACTGTGGGGTGAAAAGTTGAGCAGGGAGACAGTTTATAGAAGCAAATTCAAAAGGCATTTTGCCAGAGCAGACTGGTTTTGGTGTCCAGGCTTGACTGCCTAGCCTGATTGAAGCCAGCGGCGGTCCCTGAACTGCAGGCGGAGCCGGCACCCCGACGGCGTCCTCTGAGTGTGAGTGCCCGCGGCTGGGGCGCCGCTCAGCCTCCTGTTTGTTTGCGCCCCTGCTGGCAGTCTTCATCCCCTCTCTCGGGTCCTGTTCAGAGTGTCCGGGCACACGCCCTGAGGGTTGCCAAGAGTCCTGGCCTTCTCCTCTTAGTGGGCCAGTCCTGTGCCAGAGTTTCTCTGGGTACTTCCCTCTACATTTCTAAATCACATGCTTACATTGCAGGTTTTGGGGGTTTTATGTATATGTTTCACAGTGGGGAAGGTGTGTTTAGCGCTAACCTTTCTCCCATCTTCCACCACAGTGATGTAAGTGTTCGGTGTGTATGTTACTGTGCCTGAGTGGTGGTCACAGCTAGTCCTGTGCTGTGCTGTGCTTGTGCTTGTTTCTTTGTATAGCGTTTCGCTATTTCTGGAGTCAGCAGTTGCCTCTTTTTCGTGTGCTTATTACTCTCTGGCGCTCCCCACCTTGTCACACCTTCTCCTGGCGCTGTGAGCGTGTCTCTGCACTTGTGCGCACGAAGGCTGGTTGACCGGACCTGGTTCTTCCCCTGGCCGTTGTGGGTCCTCCAGCCGCTGCTGCAGCAGCCTGGTAGGGCTCCCTGGGCCTGTCTTACAGCATCTTGGCCCCCCAGCAGAAGCCTGCTTGCCAGCTGCCGGGTGCCCATCTCTCTAGGCTTACTGCTAGAGAGGGGCTGTGTGGACAGTCTCAGTGGTCAGAAGGCAGACTTTTCCTCAGTTCCTCTCTTTTCTCGGTGCTGGCGTCCGTCCTCCGCTCTGGCGGCCTCTCCGGGATCCCGCCTCTGCAGGAGATGGGGAGCGGTGCCCATGTCCCAGGAGCAGCCCGGCATGCAGCTGTCTGTCCCCACGGCCCAGGCCACGCTCACGGGTCTCTGGCGCCCCCGCACCCGAGCTCTCCGTAGCACTCCGTGGCTGGGCTTGCTTTGGGTGGTGGCTTTCGGTCCTTCTCCCCAGCTCCTAAACAGGCTCGTGTAGGAGCACCTCTCTGGGGACCGCTCACTCAGTTTCCTCGTTTGCCGTCTAGCTTCCGCATTTGCGAATGCCTCTCGTCTGCCGTTGTCCCCGTCCTGTTCTTTTTACCCTTGTGAGTTCATGCATGTGACACCTTGTGCCCAGGTTCCTGTGGGTTGTCTGGGTGGTAGAAGTCCACGGTTCTGACCAGCAGGTTTGATCAGAAGCTTCCTGACAGGAGCCCTGTTGTGTTAGGTGTGGAGACTCTCTAGCTTTTCTTTGGCTGATGTGGAATGAAGACACAGCACGTGGGCGACACATGCCTCCTCAGCTAGGGGCCACAAAGCGAGCCTGTGCTTGCGGCCGCCGCCCAGGTCTGCACGTGCAACGTTAGCGGCACCCAGGGGCCTCTCCCAGCCTCTCCCTGTCTGCGTTCCCTCCTTCCTCTCCAGGGCTGGTCACACTGACCTGGCGTCTAATGCCAGGGGGTCTGTCTTTAAGTTGTAGCCGTGGAGAACCTTACGGTATGTAAGTATGTAAGTCGCAGCGTGTGAGCCGTAGCTGTGAGGACCTTGTGGCATGTAAGTTACAGTATGTAAGTCGCAGCATGTGACCGTAGCCGTGAGGACCTTGTGGCGTGTAAGTTACAGTATGTAAGTCGCAGCATGTGACCGTAGCCGTGAGGACCTTGGGGCATGTAAGTTACAGTATGTAAGTCACAGCGTGTGACCGTAGCCGTGAGGACCTTGTGGCGTGTAAGTTACAGTATGTAAGTCACAGCGTGTGAGCCGTAGCCGTGAGGACCTTGCAGCGTGTAAGTTACAGTACGTAAGTCGCAGCGTGTGAGCCGTAGCCATGAGGACCTTGGGGCATGTACTCTCAGTCTGGTCTCTTCTGCGCAGCACTAAACTTGTGAGAGTCTTGCCTGTCGCCGTGTGTCACTAGATCTTGCGGTTTTGGAGCTGCGAGCGTTCCCTTGGGTGAGTGTGATGCAGCCGGCCCTTTTACTGCTCTGGACCCTGGACTGGGGGTCGCCTGAAGTGCTGATGTCCCGAATGCTGCCGCGCCGTGCTCGTGCGGGTCTCCTGGAGCACAGGTTGTGACACCTGGAACGGCAGCTGTCGGGTGTGAGGGTGGATGTTGCCACTTCGGCAGACACCGCAGAGCTGTGCCAAGTGCTGGGCAGTGCACAGCTTGTCACCGCTGGCACGGGTGATCCTGGCAGCTCCCTGTACCGCCGGACTGGAACGGTCGTGCTTTTCAGTGACGTCGTCTGCCGAGTACACTCTGCTGCCGCATTTGGTTGAATTCCTGTTTCCATTCCCTGAAGTGCTCTTGACTCCAAAGTGGAATGGTTTTTGTGTCTCTTTTCTTTTGAAGTGCTCTAAATACATGTCCTGTCGGTGTTTAGAAGAGTGGAACTATCTTACCCTACCATCTATTATGCTTCCTCCTCCTCATGAGAAGACCTTTAAGGACAGTGCGGGGACCTCCCACCAGCTGCCTTTAAAAGGCTTTCTCAGGACTGTGGCATTTGGACCCAAGAACGCCCCCTGGAGCTCGCAGATTCAATTTTATTATTATTCCAAACTTGAGGTTCAACGTGGGCTGACTCATCATAGTAATGTTTAGTTTTCATTCTGCTTAGAAGTTTGCACTAGTCAGAATGAGTCTTGACTTACTGTTTCCAAGATGATGTATGTGTGTGATCTCACTGAAAGGAGTTCTTTAAGATGCTCTCTGTTTGGAGCTAAGAGTGTGTCAGAAATAAGTTGAGCGGTTTCTCTCCAGGTGTTGTCTCTGAGGAGAAACTGTTGGCCATGGTCTCCTGGGGGTGTCATGTGGCTGGGGGTCTGGTCCTCCCCTCTCTGGTTCCAGAGCTCTGATCTGTGAATTCACAGAGTGTCAGTGATCCCTGAGAGCCAGTTAGTGCTAGCCACACTGTTAGGAGAAGCTCGCTTACAAGTCGGATGCTGCTCTGCTAAGTTGTGCTGGTTTGCTGACAGGCAGACCTTCCCCGGTGGCGTCTGCGTATCTCTGACTGCTCAGCCGCGCTCTGCACGCACCCAGCAGTAACAGGGCCAGGTCACTGCTCAGAGTGATGGGGATAGATGTTCTTAAGTAGCATGGTCACCAAGCTCATGCAGCTGCGTAGTCACCCCCTTTCATTCTTTGGATATTTTTGTGAAGACTTAAATGGCCATCGCTAGAAGTATAGCACTGTGTCCTTTGGAGGCACGGTAACAAAGTCTCCTTCTCTGATTTCTTAGGAAGATAACTTTGAGTGTGTGGTCTCAGTTCAGCCGTATTGCACGTTTCCAGACCTGAGAGTGTCTCTTAGTGGCTTTAGCAGCAAGTTGACAAGCTGTCATTTAGGCATTCTCCTCCTGGACTTCATTATTTGTTGATTTTTTTTTTTAATTGCATTCATTTTACACAGCACTACTCACTCACCCTGGGCTTCCCACATGGCTCAGTGGTAAAGAATCTGCCTGCAACGCAGGAAACATGAGTTTGATCCCTGGATCGGGAAGATCCCCTGGAGAGGGAAATGGCAACCCACTCCAGTGTTCTTGTCTGCAGAATCCCATAGACAGAGGAGCCTGGCGGGCTATAGTCCATGGGGTTGCAAAGAGTCAGACACAGCTCAGCAACTAAACAACAGTAAAAACTCACTGACCCTGGCCGTAGGCCTTGCGGGGACATGTTTTGTAGAAATGAAGGCTTTCACTCTCATATAGGGACGTAGATGCTAAGCAGGGCCCTCCTTGCAGTTCATAAAGAAGTGAAGAGTCTGCACACACATATAGCTCTGAGGTATCCCACACTTGAAGGGTTTCCATTTGGCTCTGGAAAAGTCTCAAGTGGTTAATGCTTTATACTTTGCGAGAACTTGGAGCAGGTCATGCTTCTCTGAAATATGTGCTGAGTTTCCCCGAGCCTCATCTTCCGCCCACTTGGGTTTGGCTTCCACAGGTTCTGTTGAAGGCTTTCATCGCGAACCTGAAGTCCAGCTCCCCAACTGTGCGGCGGACAGCAGCGGGCTCGGTGGTCAGCATCTGCCAGCACTCCAGGAGGACGCAGTACTTTTACAGCTGGCTGCTCAGCGTGCTCCTAGGTGAGGCCCGACCGGCCAGTGCCTCGCCCCGGGGTGTGGGGGCCCCTGGCAGCTTCCCGAGATAGGCCTTTGAAATTCTTTTACGGTCAGGCAGCCCCTCCTCAGCTTCCTGACGGGGTCCTTCAGCCTGGCTGATGGGGAAGTGTACAGGCGTGCCCGAGGGGGTGGCGTGAGGCCTGGGGAAGCCTCTCCCCGCCCTCCTCCCTGGGGCAGCAGCGTGGATGCGCCGGCCCAACGAGAGCCAGTGGGGTGGGGTGGGAGCCTTCCCGGGACTGGCCTTCCAGGCCGCACGCCTCACGGCCTCTGTGCAGGCCCTGGATGCAGGGAGCCCGAGCCGCAGGCCGTCTTGACGGCTGTAGGCCTGCTGACCAGGCCTCCCGCCTGGGGGCGGTGGTGGGAATCGGTCCCGGCAGGTGGCGCGGGCAGCACCTGGGCAGCGGATGCAAGAGAGCTGCCTGGTTTCCCCTCGCTGTGCGGGGCCTTGCTGAGCCGAGGGGCCAAGTGTCTCCCCCAGCGGCGCCCCTGGGTCTCTGCTCGAGGCCGTGTGCTTTTCTGTAGTGATGCTCGTGCCATCTGTGTCCCCCCAGCCTCAGGGTGCCTCTTGGGTCTCTTCCTGTTAGCAGAGGGCGCCATGGGCTCCCAGCAGCGGGTCCGCTGTGACCGTCTCGCTGCTGCCTTTGTAGGTTTGCTGGTCCCCGTGGAGGGGGAGCACCCCACCCTCCTGATTCTCGGCGTCCTGCTCGCGCTGAGGTACTTGGTGCCCCTGCTGCAGCAGCAGGTCAAGGACACAAGCCTGAAAGGCAGCTTTGGGGTGACGCGGAAAGAGATGGAAGTCTCTCCCTCGACGGAGCAGCTCGTCCAGGTAGGCAGCCCCCGAGCTTCACTCCGATGCCTGTGCAGACAGGACCAGCGTTCAGAAACTCGGCTCCTTTGGAAGAGAAGCAGCGGAACCGAGAACAGAGAGTTAGGACTGTGCACTCTGGAGCTGGAGCTGCTGGCTCAGACCCTGGGTCATGACCCCAGGTCCTCGACCTTTGTATGGTGGGACAGCGGAGTAAAACAAAGGTGTTCTTACAAGCTTTCCAAGATGATTCCATAAGCCCCTTGGGGATGAATCCCAGCCTCGGTGTCACTTCATCCGCAGGTGTCTCACGTGGGGCCCTGTAGGTGAGGACTCTGTGTTTCTAATTTTAAGGGCAATGCCTTTGTCACACCTGAAGAAAAGAACATTTGCTTAGCATCAGATACCTACGCATCCCTGTCACTTTGTTCTTCTGCTCTTTGGAACCAGCATCCAAATGAGATTGGCTGTTAAGGATGTCCATCTCTTTGATCTCTTGGTCCCCTTCTAATTTCTCTTAGAGTTCATTTTTTGAAGAATCGGATCATCAGTCCTGTGGAACTCCTGGCAATCTTGTTTTTATTCCTTGACTCTCCACTGTGTGAGTTAACAGTTCTCTTTGCTGTCTGTATTTCCTGTAAACCAGTAACTGGAGTGAGACGCTTGTCAGAGTCAGTGCATGTTTTATAACATGCGTAATATCTGAGTTCAGTACTACCTGGACAGTATTTTAAAACAAATATTATTGGGGCTGCATACTCAGAATTTTTTTCTGATTTTTTTTTTTTTTTAAAGAGGCTTCTTAGTCAAATGTTTGGAGACCATTGGCCTCGTGGGGGAGGCAGGCAGGCTTTCACTAAATAGCACGGTGGGAGGGCTGGTGTTCTGTAGCGTGTGTGGTGCGGGGGCCGTGGACAGGCCGTTAATAGCTGATGATGCTTTGGGGAGAGTAGGCTTTGACCAGAGACAGGAAGTTGGGAGGAGAGAGCTTTGCGGACTGTGGCCTTCGCCAGGGCCACGGAGTGAGAGACTGAGTGTGTGGGCAAGGGCGAGCTGGCGAGCAGAGGCGTCCAGGCTCTCCCAGGTCAGCTGGGGTGCTGGGGGAAGATGCCGTGAGAGGTGTGCGGAAAGCTGTGCTGAACTAGGAGAACAGCAGTCCTGGGAGGCTAAGGGAAGGGCTGGGGAGGCGCTGTTTCATTGATTTCCGACTTCCTTGATAGTTACATTTCTTCAACGTGATTAAACGCTATGGCACCTTGTCACGTTAGCAAGCTAGGTGAGATTCTCTCTCAAACATATCTAATCTGTATTCTTTTGACTTATGGCCATTTTGAATTAAATTAATTTGATTAAGAACTTCAACTCAACTAATGTAGTTTGGCTAGGTATATTTAAATAGAATTTGAAGTAATCCTGGGCCTGGCTAAATTGGTAAGCAAGTCTGGGCAAAACACAGATATTTCTAGATATGCAAGAATTCATTTTGCTTTTAATGTACACTTTTTTTCTTTTTGTGTATGCTTTAAAAAAAAAAATTATTTGAAGATGCATTCTAGCAAAATGAGAAACAGATGCAAAAATCCCAAAGCCCTGAAACCTGGGAAACACAGCTAACCACGAATGTGGTGGAAGCAGTTCTGAGATGACCGTGTGCAGTGGGCTGTTCAGATTCTTCATAGAGACGGGAGGTCCCAGGAGCTCCCTGCGGCCATTGTCATGACTAAGAGCTGGAACAAGGGAAGGTGCATGTGTGTATGTGTGTGTGTGTGTGTGAGGAGGAAAACCAGGAAGGTACAGCAGAGAAAACTGTTAGCAGTTTTGGAGCAAATTGTTGACTGATTTTAAGCAAGTATGAGACTATAATAATAGAGAATTCACTGAATTGTTATCCTTGGGACATTCTCTTTCAAGTGATACAGGACTAGTGATAGTGAAACAGTTCTCTCTTCTTGGGTCACAGTAATAGGCTTTGCAGTGAATGATGCTCAGTCGCTCAGTCGTGTCTGACTCTTTGCGACCCCATGGACTCCAGCACGCCAGGCTTCCCTGTCCTTCACCGTCTCCTGGAGTTTGCTCACTCATGTCCATTGAATCGGTGATACCATCCAACCCTCTCGTCCTCTGTCATCCCCTTCTCCTCCTGCCTTCAGTCTTTCTCAGCATCAGGGTCTTTTCTAATGAGTCAGCTCTTTGCATCAGGTAGCCAAAGTATTAGAGCTTCAGCTTCATAATCAGTCCTTCCAATGAATATTCAGGCTGATTTCCTTGAGGATGGACTGGTTTGATCTCTCCAGTGTCTGAGGGACTCTCAAGAGTCTTCTCCAACACCACAGTTCACAAGCATCAATTCTTCATGAATGAGGTTAATGTGCGCATTTTGAGGTACATACTGGTTTTTTAATTCAGTATTTAGACTCAACATCTAGGCAAAGCACACGTGATTTAAGAAGTTATATCTTAGTGTATAAATGCAGCCCTTAATAACACGAGAGCACTGACTATGCTTCAAAATTTGGGAGGAGGCAGATGAGGTCAGGGAGCATAGGGTATGCGTTTCCTCCATCCATGGACTAAGAAGTCAGGAGAGTCTTTGCTCAGAGCAGACAGGTCAGTAATCACAGCTTAAGCTTGTGAGCTGATTAGGGGTCACGGGCCAACTCCCAGCTCGTAGCAGGAGAGCAACCACAGACAGTATATGCTCGGCTGTGTTCCAGGAAAACTGTGTGCAGAATAGCTGGTGGCCAGGTTTGCCCGCAGACTGGGGGTCACAGACCTGTGACCTAGAGCTGGGAGGTGCCCATCAGAAGAAGCAGAGACATCAAATGAGTCAAAGACTTACCTTATACACTGCTATACTGTCGTTATAAAAAAATACGTATTCTATGATATCACAGGTAGGGCTGCCCAACTTAGCAAATAAAAATAGAGGGCACCAGTTACTTAAATTTCAAGTAAATCACCAGTAACCTTGTTGTGTAAGTAGGCTGGAAATCGCACAGCTCAGTGTTACACTTTGAAATTATTTATCTGAAATTTGCATTTAACTGGGCACTCTGTGTATTATCTGGCACCTCTAATGAAGAAGAAAGGGATAAGCCCATTACGCTCATGTACTGTGGCACAGTGTCACGTGTGGTGTGATGCCTTTAAAAGCTTTGGAAACCCTTTCTCAGTGCACTGTGGCCAGTGCTGTTTGCTTGGTTTGTGTGTCTGAGGAGCTGTGTGCACGGTGTGTTTGGGACTTGATTCTCCTTTCCTGGTCCCAGTGTAGGGAGATGGAGCTCTCCATTACCATGCTTCTCCTCTTGTGGAAGTGCTCTGCTTATTTCTAAGGAATTAATATAACCGTGAAAAAAGTCCCGGGACTTTAGAAAACCATGGAAGTGAATCATTACACTGGTAGAAGAGATAGAGAAGTGTTGAGGGGGAGAAGGCACACATTTTCACAACAGAAGACAAAAGCAAAAAGCCTGGAGGCTGGGACATTGTCAGGGCCATGGCTGGCAGTAACGCGGTGCTCCTGTTTCTAGGTGTACGAGTTGACCTTGCACTACACCCAGCACCAGGACCACAACGTCGTGACTGGGGCCCTGGAGCTGCTGCAGCAGCTCCTCCGAACCCCGCCGCCCGAGCTCCTGCGCGCGCTGACCACGGCGGGCGGCGTCCGGCAGCTCTCGGCCTCCAAGGATGAGCCCGGGGGCCGCAGTCGGAGCGGGAGCATCGTGGAGCTGATAGGTAGGGCGTTTGGACGGCCACTCTGGAGTCCACTCTGCCGTGACTCTGCACCCCTCCTGAAACTCGCGCCGGTGTTGGTGAGCCACGGGCGGCTGAGTTGCCTACGACACAGGTGTCGTCCTTCCTCCTGCACACAGGGACTGGGGGGTGCAGGCGGGTGAGGTGAGGCCAGCACGGATGCCTGGCTTCCTGACCTGGACTCGGCTGCCTCCACGTGGCAGTTCACCTGTCGGAGAGTGATGGCACTGGCGCTGTTTGCCCGTGACAGATCCTGGGGTCTTCCTGAGGCCCTCGAGGCCTTTGCTGCCCTCTGGGCTCCGCTCTGTGGTCCCGCCTGGTTCTAGGCAGCCCTCTGTCCCTCCTCCTCCTCCGGCCCCTTCTCCCTGCTTCGCTCTTTTTCCCTGTGCTTTTGGGCACTACGTGGCCCTGACCCCACCATATGCTGCTGCTGCAGATCCCCCTGCTTGACTTGGACTGGTCCCCGGGGAGCTAGAAGTCAGGGGTCCCTGAGTGGCAGCCTCTGGACCGGGTCTGGAGCAGTGGAGGCTTCTGGGCCTCTGCGGACCGGCCGCACCAGGCCTGGCGCGTGGGGTCTGCTCAGTGCAGCGCGGGCGAGGTGGCCTTCACCGTCAGTACTGACCAGGGAGGGCTGCGATGTCTGCCCGCGGCCTCGTGTGGTCACAGCGTCTGCCTGAGCCCCACGGAGAATCTGTCGCTGTGCCTGTCCACTGGGCTTTGTCCTGAGCTGTCCTTTCCCTATGGGTGCATGCCTGACAAAAATGATGGCTGTCCAGTGATCTAATTTCTAATGACTGTGTCTAATGAAAATGTCTATTTGATTATTGGTTGACCAAGTAATCTGGGTTTTCTAATGTTTTTAGTTTGGCTTTCTAAATGCACTTTGAGCTCTTTTGACGTTTTAGGTCACATCTTTAGAATTGTATTTTTGAGTGCTAATGTAATTTTCAAGTTATTGAAATTAAAGTTATGCAGTTTTTATGTTACAGGATGGTGGTTAAGCACCACCTGTAGAAATAACGTTCATGTATTTTCTAAAGTTGAATCCAGCTTGAAGATTTTCTGATTGTTTCTGGATCTCAGCCGCTTATACTGTATTCTCACCTGTCATTT
Source organism: Bison bison bison (assembly GCF_000754665.1). Classification (NCBI taxonomy): domain Eukaryota; kingdom Metazoa; phylum Chordata; class Mammalia; order Artiodactyla; family Bovidae; genus Bison; species Bison bison. Next base: position 166,509 of record NW_011480439.1, read on the forward strand.
TCTGTGACTTACAGCTGGAGGGGGTTCTTCATGCAGCCCTGTCCTTTCAAGAAAACAAAAAGGTGATTATTTCAGAAATGATTGTTTTGAATCTTCCTGCTTTTTCAGTATTTCTCTGATGCAGTTGGCTATGCCTGTGCCTCTTCTCAGCATGGTGATTGTGTGTATAAATGCAGCTGAAATCTGATAACCAGGCCCGAATAGTCCTGTTGGGTGGCTTCAGAAAGTTACTTGTGGATCAGAATTGGTTTATCGTAAATTTCTCTCTCTTTTTTGGGGGGGTGGAGGGCACACCGTGTGACTTCTGGGACCAGGGGTTGATCCCAAGCCCGGCAGTGAGAGTACTGAGTGCTCAGCACGGGACCTCCAGGGAAATTCCCTGTCATAAATTTCTCACGCTTTAGGTGAGGTGTCAGCAAACGTTTTCTGTGAAGGGCCAGGTGTAGCCCTTAGAGTCCTCTTTTTGCAGGGCTTCAGCTCTGTCCTGCGGAGAAGGCAATGGCACCCCACTCCAGTACTCTTGCCTGGAAAACCCCATGGATGGAGGAGCCTGGTGGGCTGCAGTCCATGGGGTCGCTAAGAGTTGGACACGACTGAGTGACTTCACTTTCACTTTTCACTTTCATGCTTTGGAGGAGGAAATGGCAACCCACTCCAGTGTTCTTGCCTGGAGAATCCCAGGGACAGGGGAGCCTGGTGGGCTGCCGTCTGTGGGGTCGCACAGAGTCGGACACGGCTGAAGCGACTCAGCAGCAGCAGCAGCAGCAGCAGCTGTGTCTTGTGGCAGGAAGGTAGGCACAGATGATGCGAAGCTGACGGGCACAGCTGCCTTCCAGCACAGCTTTATTTGGTTGCCAACTCCTGCTCCTGGGGGTGTTCTGTTTGCAAAGGCAGCTCATCATCCCAAAGAAACTTGTTTGGTATTAGTCAGGGATAATGTTTGGTTAATTATTTGGGCCTGGTTGTCATTTTTCAGCCATATTTACCTTTGTACTTACCCAAGTTTTCTGATATAATTATTTTTATTTAATCAAAGTTCTTCTGATATGGTCTGAAAGTTTTGGTACACATCATTTCTTACAGCACCAATCATTTTCTTCCTCTGCTCTAGATTTCCATAGAAAACTATTGCTGTTTTCTATTTTGAAATTCTAAAAGACTCCTTTTTTTTAAATTGACATAAAAAGCTAATTTTTTACATGTAACATGCTAGTCTGTTTCGTGTCTTGAGTGTTTAATTGAGGCAGCCTGATGCCTAATATTATTTGTAGTGTTGAGTGGGATCTTAATAGGAATAATATTCTAATCCTGGCTGGATTAGGTAAACGTTTCCTAGAATACTTGGAATTAACAATATTTGGGTCATCATATGGAGAAGGAAATGGCACTCCACTCCAGTATTCTTGCCTGGAGAATCCCCATGGACAGAGGAGCCTGGTGTGCTGTGGTCCATGGAGTTGCATGGAGTCAGACACGATTGAAGCGGTTTTGCACACATGCGTGCACGGATCATCATGATTTGGGATCCTTTCAAGTTTGAGATTTTGGGGAAAACCCTGAGATTTCTTGAAACCTGAAAGGCTTCTGTCAAAAGCTCATGTTTCTCTCCTTGGACTAGGAGGAGACTTAAGGCGTGTGACCAGATTTCCCTAGCACTTGCCTTGTTTCTTGTTCTCTTTCTGATGACAAGGCGATGACAGATTCAGGTTGCAATGTTTTCTGAGGGCTGGAATGTGGAATTTGTGCTCAGGCTCTTTTTTATTTTTGAGTGTTTTGCTGTTGTCCTGTAGAGCTGCAGTTGTCATACTTTGCTGTCGTAGCTGCAGGATCTTTCTTTTCAGGTGAAATACGCCAATATATGAGAGAGAGAGACAGAGCTGTTGGGTGTCAGATCAGGGTGAGGGTGGGGGGCGTGGCCTGGCCTTGCCCCCTTGTGGGGAGAACTCCTTGGAACAGATTTGCAGACTGCTGTTTGCAAGGACGGAGGCTGCTTTCGTTAACTCTGAATTCACAGGTTGCAGTGTTATCTGCTTTCTCAAGGTAAATCACTTGTTCTGTAATAAAGGGCTATGTTATTTATAGGTAAGCCAGGTTGCTGTGTTAGTTTCATCTAGATCTTGAGTTTCCTTTGCTTTTTCCTGGATGGGAGGAGGGCTTTAAAGTCACATCAGTGTAGATTTATGGAAGTATCACACCTGTGACTTAATCTTTGAAGAGGAGTGAAGTTAGAAATTGGAACTTGCCAGTAATTATTTTGATAGTGTCATTTAATGACATTTATATGTAAAGTAACCATAAGGATTTAATGATCCCACTTAAATCATGTTAAGACTGTTGTTTTCTTTTTTCCGTATTATAATTTGGAAACCATTGACTATAAAATGTATTTTTAGAATTTAGCTAAAGATGAAATACTATTCCATCCTCCCAGATCATATAGTACTTGAGTACTGGTTATCAGAAATAGAAATCCTTCAGGTTAAAAGATAATAAAAGTGACTTTTTGTTGGAGATATGACGTGAATATCCTGGCGGCTAATAGAATGGGTTCTGGCTATAACTTGACATTTTTAAGGTTAAATGGTGTTGCTGCTGCTGCTGCTAAGTCGCTTCAGTCGTGTCCGACTCTGTGAGACCCCACAGACGGCAGCCCACCAGGCTCCCCTGTCCCTGGGATTCTCCAGGCAAGAACACTGGAGTGGGTTGCCATTTCCTTCTCCAATGCATGTAAGTGAAGAGGGAAAGTGAAGTCGCTCAGTCATATCCGACTCTTCTCGACCCCATGGACTGCAGCCTACCAGGCTCCTCCGTCCATGGGATTTTCCAGGCAAGAGTACTGGAGTGGGGTGCCATTGCCTTCTCCAAAGGTTAAATAGTAACATAAATTATTTAACACTGACAGTAGTCTTAAGTCAGTTAATATTAATAATTAAAATACTTTGTGGTACAGATGAAGAATCATTGCTTTTAACTGTTTTTCATACAGGTTCATTGATTTTAATAATACTCTAAACAGGATGTGTGTGCACTTCGTATTAGCACTGTGGAGAAGTCAGGAAGCGTGGATGTGATGAGAGGCTGATGGCAGGGTTAAGTGTGCCGGCGCGTTTCCTCTTGGAGCGCACTGCTGTCTGCTCTTCAGAGTGCTTCCTTCAGCAAGCGCTGACTTGCTGTGTCCTTCCCTAGGGAAAGTGCTCTTCGGAGAAGCAGCGCCCTTGGAAGACGACTCGGAGCCCAGGTCGGAGGGCAGCAGCCCCGCCTTCTCAGGTAGCGGTGTGCCCCTTGCTCCTCTCCGCTGAGCTCTGCCCCGCAGTGGGCCGTGCTCCTTGGAGGCGGCCGTGAAGCCCGCTTGAGGCGCCTTTCATAGTGTTCACTTTGAAGCACGACCTGTGTGTTTTCTTGGATCAAATATTTGCTGTTTTCCTATATAGGATATTTTCCTATATCAAATACATGCTGTTTTCAAGCTGTTTTAAAATTAGGTTTATGCTCCCTGGGTGTAAGTCTTGTTGAGAAGGGCATGGTGGGTAACGTGTCTCATGAACTGCATGGGTGTGAGGAAGAAAACGGGATTAAGGATGGTCCGAGGATCTGAGCCAGTGCCGGCAGGTGGCAGGTGGCAGTGACGCTCTCAGCCAGAGTCCACGATCAGGGGCTTCACAGGCGAGTTCTCCCAAACGTCAGACAAGGGTCGACACCCGCCCTTCTCAAAGTGTTCCCAAAAACTGCAGAGGAAGGAACACTTCCAAACTCATTCTGTGAAGCCACCATCCCCCTGAAACTGAAACCAGACAAAGCTACAGTAACAACAGAACTACAGGCCAGTGTTGCTGGTGAACATGGAAGCAGTCAAGTAGGGGTATCCTGGGGGCAGGGGTTTTTCCCTGTCCACAAATCAGTCAGTGTGACAGACCGCAGTAACAGATGGAAAAGATGAAAACCATTTGAGAGGGGTTTGGTCTGTATAACCCTAGCCAAATGAATATTTTTAGATAACTGAAAATAAGGCTGAAATACAGGGAAAGAAAGTCTGAATACTTTTCAGTGGTGATTATTTATTTACTGGTTTATTCTACAAAATAGAACCCCATGGACAGAGGAGCCTGCCAGGCCAGGCTCCTCTGTCCATGGGGATTCTCTAGACAAGAATACTGGAGTGGGTTGCCATGGCCTCCTCCCGGGAAATCTTTCCAACCCAGGGATTAAACCCAGGTCTTCCACATTGTAGGCTGATTCTTTACCATCTGAGCCACCAGGCAAGCCCAAGAATACTGGAATGGGTAGACTTTTTAAATTAAAAAAATAAACTTAAAACATTAAACAAAAATTACAGCTATCCATGTGCCCAAGTGCTCACTGACCCCCTGGCCTCCAGGAGTGACATAGCTCACAGCTTGGTGTGGGTTCTTATGTAGGGTGATGTTTTTTAAATGGGAGTTAAAGACTAGGGAAATGTGAACTTAATGCTCCAGGGGAGTGGGACTGGCTGAGGAGTCTTGAACGGGATCTGGGAAGATGGAAAGCCCACCTTCCGGAGCGCCGCTTACTCCAAGCTCCAAGCTCTTGTGAGCACCCCGCCTGTACCCCAGCCTGGCTGCCAGGGAATCACCAGAGTCTCCATGCTGCTCTGTACTCAGGACGGAGCAGCAGCTTGAGAGCTGGAGGTGGTTTGACAAATGTTGCTTGTCAAACTTGAGAGTTGGCGGTGAAATGCCACTCGGGAATATTTATAGCATTTAAAAATAGCTACTTGTGGTCCTTATTTTATCAATATAGTGATAGAGGAAAAGATAAGTAATCCAGTCAAAATGTTTGAAGGATGCACTGTTTGTCTTGCTTTTGAAATTGACTAGTTCATATTTTCACTGTATTTAAGGAAGTTTTGCAGTTAAAACAGGTGCTGACAGTGAATTTGGGGGTATTCTGCAAATATTCGGTTCCCTGTTGTCTGCTCTTGCTGACCCTTTGAAGAGTGAATGTTCCTCTGTCTGCAGCCTCAGTCAAGGGTGAGGTTGGAGGCGAGCTGGCTGCCTCTTCCGGGGTCTCCACGCCTGGCTCTGCCAGCTCAGCGGCCGACTCTGTGGGTCACGACATCATCACCGAGCAGCCCCGGTCGCAGCACACGCTTCAGACGGACGCGGTGGATCTGGCCGCCTGTGACTTGACAAGCGCCGCCACCGATGGGGACGAGGAGGACATCCTGAGCCACAGCTCCAGCCAGATGAGTGCCGTCCCTTCTGACCCCGCCATGGACCTGAACGACGGGACCCAGGCCTCCTCGCCCATCAGCGACAGCTCCCAGACCACCACCGAGGGGCCCGATTCAGCCGTGACCCCTTCCGACAGTTCTGAAATTGTAAGTGGTCAGAGGGGGAGACCTAGTTTCTGCAGAGGGGCCTTCCCTGGGGCCCCAGACCAGGATCCTCCTGGCTGTTTATTCCATCCATCTGGCCCGTGAATAGCGTGTAGAGGTCTCCAGCTCGGATCCTGAGTCGGCAGCGCAGCCCATCGAAGGCCTTCCCTGAAGGGGGCGGCCAGGTGCCCTTTGTGCTGGACATGGAGTCAGAAGTTAGGCCACTTGATGAGTGCGATTAAGTGCGTTTGAAATGTTTACCTTTTTGGGCACAGGGTAAGTCATTATTGTGAAGATCCTTAATGAACCTGTTATTAACAGATCTGCAGTCTTAATGCAATATGATTAATAACAGTAATACTGTGCGTTGTTTTAACACTTTCTGACTCTTCAAGAACCTTGACTACATAGTCCATCTTATAGAACGTGTCTCTAAGCACCTCTCGTCTCTGAGTTAGTGGACACGAAGCCCTCCGGAGTGGTCTGAAGTTTGGTACAGGCATAAACTGAGCTTTACAGCCCAATTTTATTTAAACAATTTCTACTGGCAATTGTTTCACTACTACTGAATGTGTTCTGTTTATTAAGATTTTTTTCTTAAACTGGAGTAAATGCAGAAGCTTTGAGAAACACAGGACGAAGCACTGGCAGCTGTCCACTTGCCACGTGAACGTAGTTTCTGACGGCCCAGTGGGTTTCCACTGGCTCAGTTGGAGGAGTGGGCTCACCACTGGGGTTTTTAGCTAGAAGACCCAGAAGACCTGGCAGAAGATAGGGTAACTGGATTGTGGGAAATGATTCCCATAACTGGGATGTGGGAAGTGATTTGAAGTCAGGAAAGGGTGATGAGTACTGACCAGTAGGCAGGGAGAAGGGGAGGCTAGGAAAGTGCTGCGCCCAGTAGTGCGTTAAGTGAGCGGAGGAAGTTTCTGTCGTCGGTTTATTGTACCAACTTACATTTTGCCTTTTTTTTTCTTCTTAATTTTTATTTATTTATTGGATGTGCTGGGCCTTCGTTGCTACACAGGCTTTTCTCTAGTCGTGGCGAGCAGAGACTGCTCTCTTGTTTCGGAGCTCAGGCTCGGTAGTTGTGACTCTCAGGATTCACGTTCCTCAGCGTGTAAGATCTTCCCCGATCGGGAATGGAACCCATGTCTGGCAGTGGCAGGTGGAGTCTTTACCCCCGAGCCACCAGGGAAGCCCGTCTTGCCTTCTTATAGGTGATGCTTTCTGGACGGGTTCTCTAGCCATTGGACAGAATGGCCACAGGAAGTCGTGCGAGTGTCCCGTCTGGAGCTCCTGCAGCAGCCATGTGCTGTGGGGCCGGGCTCTGGCCTGCAGGGAGCTAAACGTCTCCCCTTGGCACGTCACCCCTGCAGAGTCCTTTCTGCTTTATGAGGTGCTCCTGTGTCTTTTATTCAGTTCGAGTTGTTTGCTGAACACACGAGCTGAGCACTTGTTATGTTCCAGGGATTGCTCTACACACAGGGGGTGAAGCAGGGGGTGCAGTGCACAGAACTGCTCTCACGGAGCTCGCGTTTCAGAGCGCGAGCCCTCAGACTCTTTCCGTCGAGGGCCAGAGAGAACCTCCTTGGCTCTGTGAGCCGTCGGGCTGGTGTTGCACACTCATCTCTGCTGTTGAAGCGCCAGAGCAGCCACAGACAGTATGTGAAGGAATGAGCGTGGCTGTGTTCCAATAAAACTTTATTTACAAAAACTGGTGATGGGCCAGGTTTCCCTTCCTCCGTACTAGAGTGTGTGTGTCTGGGTAGGGCAGATCATAAGCCAGTCATCAGCAGGTAAATAAACACACGGTCAGGTGGCAGTAAGTGCCACAGAGAAAAAGGAGCCAGCTGTAGGGGCCGGGATTCCCTGACGAGACTGTCCAGTGTGGTGGTTCGGGGCGTGGCCTGTGGGGAGCCCAGCCCCGTGAGAGCTCTGGCTCAGCTGCTCAGGACCTGGGCAGCCTCCACAGCTGTGGCCCTTGCTGCCCCTGTTTCCTTACCCACAGAATGAAGCTGGAGATGGTGCTTAGCGCTGTGAGGCTTGTGGGGATAAGGGACATAATACGTGGGGGTGCTTTCACGCCAGCTGGGGGTGCGCTGGGGTTTTCAGAAAACGTTGTTTATTACGGTAGAACTTCTCCTCTTAGCCTGTGTGGGGTGTTTGCTTTCTGAAGTCGTCTGGAGAGTGGGGGAGGCTTGTTTCTCTCTTGTTTTTGCTCATGTATTAATAGCTCAGTTTTGTTTTTTTAACTTTATAATGATACAGAATTTATTTCAGTAATAATTACTAACATACAGAGGGTCTCTCACTCAGTTTTTCAGGTAAATTACAGGGGATTTCAAGTGGAGAGAGATTTGGCAGTCTGAAATCACCACCCGTGTGTGTGGCTAGATATGTGAAATACTGTACCCCACACTTAGTTGGGTCAGTCCTAGCAGTGCAGGGGGTAACCTGTTGTTAGACTTTTGTTTAAAAGACTTTTCCTCATTTTTCACTTGCTGTAAAATTTGCTTGTGAACACAGAGGTTTTTGCTTGGATTTTTGTCTTTTGTAATCAAAAAAGAGAAACGTCCAGATTGGGATGTCTTTGGCATTTTTAGAATCACAGAAGCTTTCCATAACATGGTAACGTGCAGTCAGTAAGCTCTCGGCACTGTTCACGCCTGCGTCCTGTGCCTTTGAGGAGACGCCCTTCCTGTCGGTGTGTGAGGCGTGGTCCGTGCTGCTTACGGGCTTTGCCTTTGCCTTTCCGCCTTGGAGGGCTTGCCCCTGGGCGGTGGCGCTTCAGAACCTCACAGCCCCTCCTGCACGTCCAGGTCTTAGATGGCACCGACAGCCAGTATCCAGGGATGCAGGTGGGGCAGACGCAGGACGAGGACGAGGACGCCACCGCCGTTCTTCCTGACGAGGACGCGGAGGCTTTCAGAAACTCTTCCATCGGTACGTTGGCTTTAGGAGGTGTACGTAAGTCCCCGACACACAGCTAAGCTCCGTTCCGAGACTTTGTTCCTCAGTCCAGCAAAGCGAGCCCAGGTATCCAACTAACATGATGGGCCGTATAAGAACTGTACTGTAATAGGTTTATAATACTTTTCATACTTTTCCCTGGACTTGAAATTAAGACTCAACGGACATGAATTTGAGCAAGCTCCAGGAGATGGCGAAGGACAGGGAAGCCTGGCATGCTGCAGTCCATGGGGTTGCAGAGAATCAGACACAGCTGAGCGACTGAAGCACAGCAGCCACTGTGTACAGTACTGTACTCTGTCGAGCACACTTGTAAAGGGTGCACGCGTGTGGCGGTGCACCCCGCACATGAACTGACTTTCGTGATTGGAATGTGAACACATGTTCACATCTTGGAAAGTTTGTGACCTGAAAGCTCGCTTGGAGGGGCCTTACTGTACTACTAAGCAGCCTTGTTTTCAACCCTGACCTCTTATGTCTTAGCTTCTAAGAAGTCTTCTGGCATCTGTTTCCTGAGTTGTAAATAGCAAATGAGGAAAATCAGCTGAGAGATTATCATACGTTCTTGATGACAAGTCCTTTGCTTTCACACTGACTTTGTGTCGATACGTGTATTTGTGTTTTAATTGGAAACTTGTCGGTTGACTTAGTCTCTTTCTTTGATTTCGAAGCCCTTCAACAAGCACATTTGTTGAAAAGCATGGGCCACTGCAGGCAGTCCTCTGACAGCAGTGTGGATAAATTTGTCTCAAGAGAGGAAGCTGCCGAGCCAGGGGATCCAGAGAACAAGGTGAGACTCCGGGCCTGAGCCCGCGCCGTGTCCCGCGGGCTGAGTGTTTAAGCGTGCTCTGTCTGCCGCGCTCCTGGCTGTCCCGTGGCTGCACCTTTGCTCAGCTCTTTCCCCTTCGCATATCGACCTCGAGTCCGCTCTGCTGTCTGCCTCTCGAGGTGTGGATGCGTCCTTGAGAACTGCCCGACGTTCAGCCTTCTTGGGAGCCCTTCCCGGACACACCTGTTGGTGCCGAGTGGACCGCACGTGATTTCTTGGACCGTCCATCTGATGGTCGTGTGTGGCCTGCCAACGTTTCTTGGTTTTGTTCCACTGAGTTACTTGTTCACTCCCGTGGTAGGTCCTCGTGCAGCTCACCGTCACAGCCCCTCTGCAGGCACAGTTGAGTGGCATCACATGCTGCGTGTTGTGCAGCCATCCCAGACTGAGCTCTGTCTCCATTCAGCACTGACTCCCATTCCCCCTTCTTCTGGCCCCTCTCACCCATCATCCTGCTTTCTGTCTCTTTGGATCTGACTACTCTGGGGACCTCTCATAAGTGGAATCATAGTATTTGTTGTTTTGTGTCCTCAGGGTCATCTGCGTCACAGCAGCTGTCAGAATCCTCTCCCCCCTGAGACTGAATTTTGCTTCATTGCCTGTGTTTACTATGTTTTGCTTTTCTCTTCATCTGTTGATGGACAGTTGGGTGACTCCCCCCTTTTGTCTGCTGTAAATAATGCTGTTATCAATGAGTGTACAAATACCTCTTCAAGACCCTGATTTCATTTCTTGTGGGTAATACACCAGAAGAGGACTTGCTGGACTGTGTGATACTTGTGTTTCTCACTTTTTGAGGAAGCCTGTGCTGCTTTCCACAGCAGCTGCCCCGCTTTGTTTTTATTTTCTGCACCGTGTGGCATGTGGGGTCTTAGTTCCTTGACCAGGGATTGAACCTGCGCACTCTGCATTGGAAGCACAGAGTCCTAACCCCAGGGAAGTCCCTGCTGCACCATCTTCCCTTCCCACCCGTGGCGCACCAGCATTCCGTTTCTCTGCGTCTTCGCCAACACTTCTTTCTGTTTTTGTTTCTTTTTTTTTTGAGGGTGGCCATCACACTGGGTGTGCAGTGGTGTATCACTGAGGTTTCTGACCTGCATCTCCCCTAATGATTAGAGACGTGAAGTATCTTTTCGTGAGTTAATTAGCCATTCGTGTATCTTCTTTGGGGAGCCGTCTCTTGAGGTCCTTTGCCCATTTTTAACTCGGGTTGTGTGATTTTTTCAGTTGTTGCCCAGCTGTCCATTGAGCTGTTTCAGGGTTGTCTCTGTATTGCTTCCTTTTCCCTGTGAGTGTCCTGTACTCCCAGTTAATTTTAAATTCCTCAAGGGCGACAAGTAGTGCTTCACACTTGGTCCCTCTGTGGATGCTCCACCGTCTGGACCTCGGCCGCTCCTGGGGCAGTGGCCCTCCCCTCACAGCTTTGGTGTCCCTGGGCGCTTCCCTCTGCCTGTGCGGCGTGCTCCCTTCCAGCTGGGCTCATTCGGCCCCAGCACTCGGGCCCCCTGTCAGGACTCCCCCCAGGGGTCTAATCCTGCCCCACCGTGGCCTGTGAGGTCGAGCACGTCTCTGAATGCCAAGCTCCTGCACAGTTGCTGCTCTGGAATTCTTTGTTGGGTGAACTAAGGAATCAGCCTGTAGGTTCCATGATTGTAAGACAATAAGTGTTGGTTTCTCTTTACAGCCTTGCCGGGTCAAAGGCGACATCGGCCAATCCACTGACGAGGATTCTGCCCCTCTTGTCCATTGCGTCCGCCTTTTGTCCGCTTCATTTCTGCTCACAGGGGAAAAGAATGGTGAGTATCAAAGAGCAGGTGCAGAGCCAAAGGGAGTAACTTTAGGTTTCAGAGGTCACCTTGGTCACCAGCTTTGAGCCTGTTTGCAGCAGCCAGAGTAGAAGCTGGATCCGAGCTTTGGTTTTCACCCACTGACAGGGAAGGGGCAGTGAGGCTGGGGGAGGCTGGTTTCGTGGGTCTGGCTCTGTTTGTTTGGAAGCTAAAGATTTGCTTCTGTGACGCTGACGGTGGCCGCTCGGACTTGTTCCAGCCTTGGTTCCGGACAGGGACGTGCGGGTCAGCGTGAAGGCGCTGGCCCTCAGCTGCATTGGAGCCGCCGTGGCCCTTCATCCTGAGTCTTTCTTCAGCAAACTCTACAGAGCACCTCTTGACTCCGTGGAATACCCTGGTACGTTCACACTTTTTCTCATTTCTCATGTTTAGTCATTGTTTTGAATACTGTTTCCAACTCTGACTATTTTAGTTTTGGAACACTAAGTTTTCTGAGTAAGTTTGCAGCGTTTGAGCTGTGTTATAGCTCTGCATAAAACACATCAATTGTCATGTTTTTGGCTTCTTGGACTCCCTACAGATGCAGTGTTTAGTTGAAACACACAGAGGAAAGCAATAGAAGTCTGGGAATGTAAGAGCTGATTAATATATGTATTGGATTTTAGCAAAAGCACAAATTGTGTGTAATCAAAATTGCTTTGGGTCACACCAGCCAGACCAGACATTCACACTCAGAGCCAGTGGGGAGCGAGCCATTAACGCTCAGAGCCGACGGGGGCTGAGATGAGCTGGGCGGCACCAGCCAGTCTTCCACGGCACAAGTCCTGGGGCGTCTCCTCCAGTGGGTGACTGGTGGAAGACTGCTCTCCTAAAGTTACCCTCCCGCCTGCTCTCTCTCTCCTCTCTTTCCTTGGGTGAAGGGACAAACTCATGCTTTTGAATTTATTTTAGATAATAAGTGTGGAAAGCTTTGAGGCTCTCTAGTCATTTTCCTGAAGCAAAATGTTGGAATTTTGATTACTGGCTGACAACCTGGAATTGTAACCCAGAAACTCTTATCGTGTTGACGCGCTGTCAGGGATGTGATGAATATAGGGTCTTTAAATCCGGGATGTTTTTTACCACTGATGGTTGTTACAGTCAAGTCTTTTCTAGATTAGCATCGCTCCCTTGCCCTTCTTTTTCTTTCCGGAGAATTCGGCCTTTGCCCTGAGTTAGAAAGTTGACGGTAGGGACCTGTACAGTGGCCGGGCCATCTCTCTCCGCAGAGGAGCAGTACGTGTCCGATGTCTTGAACTATGTCGACCACGGGGACCCGCAGGTCCGGGGAGCCACAGCCATCCTCTGCGGGACCCTCATCTGCTCCGTCCTCGGCCGGTGCCGCTTCCACGTGGCGGGCTGGATGGGCGCCGTCAGAGCCCGGACAGGTAAGCGCCCGCTTCCAGCTTCCAGCACCGTCGCCCCTGGATGGCGTTCTCGAGTTCAGGTTCACACGAAGGCTTCTGTGCTTGCTCTTCCGGGCAGGAAATACATTTTCTCTGGCGGACTGCATTCCCCTGCTGCAGAAAACTTTGAAGGACGAATCATCAGTTACTTGCAAGTTGGCTTGTGCTGCTGTGAGGGTGAGCGTGAGTGTTTGTGATGTCATTTCTTAGATTAGTGGAAATTTTACCAATGTTAACAATGAAAGGTTAAGCTTAATATTAAATATTTCCATTTGCAAGAGTAATAAACATCTGTGTATCTATCTCAGCCTTAGAAGGAAAACAGTGCCCGCAGACTCAAGGTTTAATAGACTTCGGTTTAAATCTCAGAATATTTGTTTGAAATACACTTTTCCTAAAGGGTATCTCTACCTTGCTCATATTACATGTAAAACTTGCTGAATTAAAACGCAGCAGCTCTTTCAGGCCCCTCGAATGCACAGAGTGAGGCCCTGGGGTTATTTAATCGCTGTGGCGTTGGCGGTGGGGTGGCCCCAGGCCTTTCTGAGGCAGCATGTTGAAATGTTCTATCAGCTGGTTCATAACTCACAACTGGCCCGACAGCAGTCCACGTTAAGCAGTAAAAATCAACCCCCAAACCCTACCATTGTCAGATTCATGTCCCCCTTTAAAGTGTCACGGCCCGGCCAGACTTGCTCCTTGGTCCCAGCTGTTTGCCAGGTGTCGGTCAGTCCGTGTCTGCTGGGGCAGAAGGGAGCCAGTCAGCAGCACTCAGCGGGCCGCGTGCGCTGGGGAGGCCTGGGGCCGGGTCCTGTCGGGCAGGACGCGGGCTCCAGGTCGTGGCGCTGGGCTGGGGCGGACCGGGGTCCAGCAGGGGAGGCACGTGCCTGGTGGCCGGGGAGAGGCCTGGACCGAGGCGGGGGCGGGGGGGGAGAAGCGGGGCACGTGG
>NW_011480439.1:179975-208819 GCF_000754665.1 Bison bison bison
CAGCAGGCACGGGGCGGGGTGCGTGTGGGGGTCTGCAGAGGGCCACCTGCCGCCTGCCTTCCAGCTCTGTGTCATGAGCCTCTGCAGCAGCAGCTACAGCGCCTGGGGGCTGCAGCTCATCACCGACTTACTGGCCCTGCGGAGCAGCTCCTACTGGCTGGTGCGGACGGAGCTTCTGGAGACCGTGGCAGAGATCGACTTCAGGTGGGTGAGGCGGGCCCGCTGGGTCAGGCTTGAACGGCGCTGGGCGGCCCGGTGCCCAGCTGCAGGTGGTGACTGTGTGCCTCTGTCCGCCCCTCTCCTCTGAGTTTGTACGTCCATGCAGAGGAGTGGAGTTTTCTTGTAGTCTTAGTCACTCAAGTGTTCTGCACTTGGTGAGTGAAAGAGCTCAGGCTTCTAGAACGATGATGCTCGTGTCACTTGGGCCTGTTTAGACGAGTGCATGCCGTGCTGTACTGAGCCTTGGTCAGACGGCAGATTGGTATTGTCACAATTAAAGAATAACTTCTGATGCCTTGCAGTTTATGATAATTTTCTGAGAAAGCATGATTGCCCATGTTTTCTTTCTATGCTTTCTTTTAGATGGGAAATTTTCCTTTTTGTCTGAGTTTGTGGGGTTTTTTTAAGCCCCCGTCTGTAGAAGGCTGGTTGTGTGCCGGGGTGGGCTAGGTGCCCTCTGTGGGTCATTGTCTTCAGCCTTAGACCATGTCTGTGAAGTCAGGGCTGCTTCCCGCTGCGTCTCACGGACGGGACCCCGAGTGGTGGGGGGGACCCGCTGGTCTCTGAGGGGGCCAGAGCCTCAGCCCCCTCCCCATGGTCTGCCCTCCCGCCACCTGAGGTGTTAGAGCTAGTTCTGTAGGGCACCTGGGGTCTTTCACAACACCAGGTGTGTATATTCACTTAGAAGAAAAGTATGGAGCACTTTCTGAGCCTGGAGTCGGGAGGAGCGTGTGTTCTCCTGTTGGAAGCAGGCATCTTCCTGCCATGTGGCGTGGGGCTGCCTCAGAGCCTCCCCGGCTTCCACCTGCGGCCCTGGCCTGGCCGTCCTCCTCTGCGTGCCATGCAGGCCGTCCACGCGGCTTTGTTCAGTAGCTGAATTATTCACCGTGAAATATGTTCTTTTGTGTTAGGTTGGTGAGCTTTCTGGAGGCCAAAGCAGAAAGCCTGCACAGAGGGGCCCATCACTATACAGGGGTAAGCCCTTCATTTCTGGGAGGCCGTGATTTAACTTCCAGCAGTGCACTTTCCTGTTGGTGTGGGATTTCTAGGAATGTGTTGTATCATGAAGCTTGTGATCGTATATGTGAGTTTAGGGCTAGTGACGTTGAGTTCTTCTTTACCGGCTTTCCAAGATACCTGATCTAAAATTCATTTAAATACAGAGATCATACCTGTTTTTATCATCTTTCTTTCCAAAGCTTTTAAAACTGCAAGAGCGAGTACTCAGTAATGTTGTCATCCATCTGCTTGGAGATGAAGACCCCAGGGTGCGGCATGTTGCTGCAGCTTCGTTGATGAGGTATTTGCCCAGTATTTCCTCTCTCATTTCATCTTCTTGGATAAAGTACTAAACGATATGACGTGGGAAGAGAGGCAAAAATCTGGAGACCGTAGGGCATAATCCTAAATCTTTTGAGCTCACTTTCAGTTACTCTTAAGCTATCAAAAAACATATTTTTCACTGTCTCAAGAGCCTGAAATGAAAATTAAGACAGCAATAAAGTACTAGCTTCATATTGTAAAAGTAATGGGCTTTGACGGCCAGATTTTTGAAATATGGAGAATAGCACTAAGAAGAAAATAAAAATCACCACTAGTTCTCCCACTGGAGATAACTACTGTTAACATTTTTTTGCTTTATGTCCTTTATACAAGCTTCTTTTTCAAAACTGGGACACAGTGTACATACAATTTTGTTATCTGTTAACTTCCACAGAATAATAATTAGCATTTTCCTGTTAGAAATACTCCTCTGAAATGGCCTCTTTGACCCCCGCCCTCGTCTGGGGCACCTCCCTCCGTTCCGTGTGTCCATGCTTCGGTCCTGAGGCGAATGGCGTTTCACACAGTGTCAGATACAGAAAGGCTGGAAACACCTGTTGCAAGAAATCTGTAGTTAGTGGCCACTTTTTCACTGTGTAGTTGTGATAGAATTTTTTGTAAAGATTATTCGGTTGGATACTAAGCTTTTATTGATTTAAATAATGAATAACGGTTCAGTGACTTGTATTATACATAAATGTTTAGCTAGTGACTAGTATAACGCGTAAATGTTTACATATAACTTTTGTTTCTAAGAATTAATTCATGGAAGTTGAGTTACTAAGCCAAACCTTTTTTTTTTAGGTTTATTGAAGTAAAATTTTTTATCTCTTATAACTTACCCATTTTAAGTGTACAATTAATGATTTTTGGTAAACTTAGAATTGTGCAACCTTTACCACGATCCAACTTTACAATATTTCCATCATTTCAAAAGGATCTGTTGTGCCCATTTGCAGTAACTGCCAACTCCTACCCGGCCACAGGCAACCACTGCTCTGCTTCCCGTCCCTAGAGGCGCATGTGCCTTTTCTGCACACTCGGTATAGTCACACGCACACGGTCAGTAGAGGCACGTGTGCCTTTTCTGCACACTCGGTATAGACTCGCGCACATGGTCAGTAGAGGCGCGTGTGCCTTTTCTACACACTGTATAGACACACACACACACACGTCAGTAGAGGCGCGTGTGCCTTTTCTGCACACTCGGTATAGACTCGCACACATGGTCAGTAGAGGCGCGTGTGCCTTTTCTACACACTGTATAGACGCGTGCACACGTCAGTAGAGGTGCGTGTGGCTTTTCTGCACTCGGTATAGACGCACACACACGTCAGAGGCGCGTGTGCCTTTTCTGCACACTCTGTATACACGTGCGCACACGTAGTAGAGGTGCGTGTGCCTTTTCTGCACACTCGGTATAGACGCGTGCAAACGGTCAGTAGAGGCACGTGTGCCTTTTCTGCACACTTGTATAGACGTACGCACATGTCAGTAGAGGCGCGTGTACCTTTTCTGCACAATTGGTATAGACTCGCACACACGGTCAGTAGAGGTGCATGTGCCTTTTCTGCACACTCTGTATAGACACACACACACACGTCAGTAGAGGTGCGTGTGCCATTTCTGCACACTCGGTATAGACGCGAGCACAAGTCAGTAGAGGCGCGTGTGCCTTTTCTGCACACTCTGTATAGACGCGCACACACTTCAGTAGAGGCGCGTGTGCCTTTTCTTCACAGTCTGTATAGACGCGTGCACACGTCAGTAGAGGCACGTGTGCCTTTTCTGCACACTTGGTATAGACTCGCACACATGGGCAGTAGAGGTGCATGTGCCTTTTCTGCACACTCTGTATAGACACACACACACGTCAGTAGAGGCGCGTGTGCCGTTTCTGCACACTTGTTATAGACTCGCACACATGGTCAGTAGTGGTGCATGTGCCTTTTCTGCACACTGTATAGACGCGCGCACACATCAGTAGAGGCGTGTGTGCCTTTTCTGCACACTTGGTATAGACTTGCACACACGGTCAGTAGAAGTGCATGTGCCTTTTCTGAACACTTGTATAGATGTGTGCACACGTCAGTAGAGGGACTCTGCTCCTGACTGTGTTTCACTCGGTGTTCGAGGCTCGTCTATGCTGTGGGTTGGGTGCCCATTGTTTGTTCTCTTCGTTGTTTAACAGCGTTCTGTTATGTAGATAATACTGCTGTTTTATGTATACATTCACCAAGTGATATGATTATTTTCACTTTTTGACTGTTATGAATCATGCTGCTTAAACTCTTTCCTCCAAGACTTTGGACGTATGTTTTCATTTCTCGGGGGTAGGTACTGGCAAGTGGGTTTTTATGGTTTTGGTACTTAACTGGAGAATCACGTGGACAGAGGAGCCTCTCGGGCTGTGGCCCATAGGGCCACAAAGAATCGGCCACGACTGAAGCGACTGAGCAGGCAGTGAAGTTTCTGTCCAGAAGCGGGTCAGCCTGTCCTCCCACCACCAGAGTGGGATTGTGCCCGAGTCTTCACCAAAGCAAGCACTTCAAAAAACATTAAGTATTTGTCTGTTGCTTAGGCAGTTATTGGTATTTCTTTTTAACATAACTTTTATCTTGTTTTAAAAATAACATGTTTACTAAACAAAACTGAGGAAAAGTATAAAAACCTTTGTAGTCAAACTGCTCAAAGAAAACCAATTGTGTTTTGGTGGATAGCCCTTTGGTTTTCAGTGTACAGGTCACTCTGTGGTGCCTGACTCTTTGCGACCCCATGGACTGTATAGCCCGTGGAGTTCTCCAGGCCAGAACACCAGAGTGGGCAGCCTTGCCCTTCTCCAGGGGTTTTTGGTGTGGCCATGTGCCTATCAACCAAAGCAACCAAAGCTTGTGAGCTGTGCCTTTTCAGGGACTTAACTGGGTTTGTATGACTTGCTTGACCAAAGATCTTGAATCTTTACCATTTTCTATGAAAGTGAAAGTGAAGTCGCTCAGTCGTTTCCTACTCTTTGCGACCCCATGGGCTGTAGCCCACCAGGCTCCTCCATCCATGGGATTCTCTATGACAGTAATTTATTAAACCTTAGGAAAAAATGGTATTTATGGCCAGGTCTTCCTGGAGGAAAGAGACTTTAAAGTTAATGGAGTTCACACACCACTGTTTTAAAACAGTTGATTGTTTCTGGAAGCTACAGGCCGGCCCGTAGGTGTGTGAGGGCTCATGCAGAGCCCCTGTGCTCCCTGCCTCCACCTCAGAGTTGGCCTGAGATGCGGGCCTCAGCTGGGACGTCGCCCCTGGGGGTGTGGGGGCGGTCCTGCAGAGAAAGTCGCAGGAGTGAGGAGGGGCCCACCTGGGTGACTCCTGTGCAGGGCCCCGCACCCCCCCACCGCCCCGCCCCGGCGACTCCTGCTCAGGGCAGTCTCCTGCACCTGCTGACGCTGGTCAAGGCGATTAGAGGAGCACTCGGAGGGCTTCTGAACTCAGAGGAGTTAATCTGTGGAGAGAGCCGTAAGTAACTGTGTGATGACGAGAAGAAAGTCCAGCCCCTGGTCGTTTCAGAGCGGGGGTGTGGGGCGTGCCTGACCAGTGCCGCCGCTCAGGAGACGTGTCTGTGGGTAGGTGCTGCCGAGCTTGATGGTGACACAGGGCCTGGCGTAATCAGAAGGGTTTCACGTACTTTCTAAGGGAAATAAACCTGACTTTTATGTTAGGCTCGTCCCAAAGCTGTTTTACAAGTGCGACCAAGGACAGGCGGACCCAGTGGTGGCCGTGGCACGAGACCAGAGCAGCGTGTACCTGACGCTTCTCATGCACGAGACGCAGCCTCCCTCCCACTTCTCCGTCAGCGCTGTAACCAGGTACGCTAAGCAAGGCATGTGGGCACTCATCGAAAGCTTGCATTTTCTAGAGAAAATGCTTTAGTGAGGGTGTCTGAGCAGGTGGGCTGCCTTCGATAGGATGCTTCTGTCTCTCAGGGTTTACCACCAGCCTCTTTATTTAGGTTCTGCTGCAGCCACGCAGCAGTGACATCACAAGTCTTAAGATTCATTTGTTACGAGCCACATACTGACAACTGTATTTTTCTGTAGTACTCTAATGCTCTATCTTGTCCTTAAAGTTTTCACTTTCTCTGTGTTATCTAAGAGTATGGTTATGTAATAGCATTAATTTTAGCAGGCTCTTAAAGAGTGTCAGTGTTATTTAGGGTTATCCACTAGTTAAGTGATTAGCAATTATTATTATTCACATTTTTTTGTGAAGGTCTTTAAATACAATTTCAAATGACTAAACAGCCCTCTCTCTGATTCTCAGATGAGTGGGATAGACTAAAAGTAATCATCAGAAATGCTTTAATGAAGTTCTGATTTTCTTTAAAATTTCAGTTTGCCAGGAAGGTTGCAGAAATGATAATAAGACTATTATGCTTTTAAAGAATTCTCTGTGTTTTAAATGTTATTTAAAAAATTAGCTTTTATGTGATACTTTTTTCCTGAATGGCATTTTAAAAAAATACATGGGCTAAATGACTTTTGAAGCCAAAATGTCCATGTGACAGTTTGTTCTGAATTTGAAGCTCAGCTTGTCAAATTTTGAAGCTATTTTTTCTTAATAAATATCTCTTCTAATGCAAAGGTTGTTTAAAAACATGGAAATAATTTTTTTCCTAATTTCCTTTTTTTAACCTCAAAACTGGCATTTTCTTTCTTTGAAAAGATTCAGGATAAATGTTCCTTTAAGATAAGCAGAAGCAATATAAGAATATTTCATTATCAGGAATTATACAAGCTTATGATAAGTAACTTGTCAACAAGGTTGCATCTTCTAAATGTCATTAGATGCCAACAGAGATACGTATAATATTTTATTAAAATTGGTTAGTAACTACAGCTGTGAAAATATCCAGTCCAAACTCGGACTGTCCTCCCGACATTCAGCTTTGTTCAGCTTGGTTCTTGCATGATAAGCACAAATCCCGGTTTTGCGCTGTACTTGCAGGATTTATGTAAGGAGATAAAATGTGTTCTCCTTAGTGTGTATCGTTGAGTGTGTCTGTGGACAAGACCCGAGGGGAACAGAAGTGAATCGACACTCACCCTGCCTGGGCTTCCTCTGTGTGGTTGGGGAATTAGAATTTGTATGTAACCACTAGGAGGGATTGAAATTCATGTGTGCCGTGAATGGAATGCGGAAAAAGTGACAGTCTTGTAGTAGGAAAGGACTTTGTTTTGTTTGGAATCAGGAGTAGATTCCCATTGGACATAATGTAAAGCTTGAAAACGGGCGGCTTTGAATCGGCACGCAGGCTGCAGCCGAGGCTGTGTTGAGGGGAGTGTTGATCCTCTGGTGTGGTTGGGTGTTGGAGGAGGGACGGGTTGTTTCATCCTTCTTTGTAGAATAATGACCACATTTATTTCCAGTTTTCCTGTAACTTAAAAAGTCAAGACTGCTTTAACTTCTTGTGGCCTTTAATCTTAAGTATTTAAACGCCATTTGAATTCTGAGAATGTCATAAACTTTAATGGGAGATTTTAAGTCTCTCTGTATCTTTCTCGTTAGAATTTATAGAGGCTATAACCTGTTACCAAGCATCACAGATGTCACTCTGGAAAATAACCTCTCGAGAGTCATTGCAGCGGTTTCTCATGAACTGATCACATCGACCACGAGGGCACTCACAGTAAGTCTCTTGGTTGGGCCAATGAGTTAATTTCAGTAGTTTTGTGTGGTCTGTTCTTCATGATAGGATACTTGTATTAGAGCTCTTACATGTGGGCTTCTGTTAATAAAACCCTGGTTTATTCCAACGAAATGGAAACAACTATTTTCAGGTTATTAAAGTAATACATGTTTATTTAAAAAAAAAAAACATTCAGCCCATCTGGGAAGAAATAATAATGAAAAACTACCGTAATCCAAATTGGTAGTATATCAGCAGTTTAAAATATCTCTAAAATAATTGACTCAAGGACTTTATAATATATATGAAGAGGAAGAAAAACTTGGAAATACTGACAAAGATTTTTGTGTCGTGT
The DNA here is from genome assembly GCF_000754665.1 of Bison bison bison. Classification (NCBI taxonomy): domain Eukaryota; kingdom Metazoa; phylum Chordata; class Mammalia; order Artiodactyla; family Bovidae; genus Bison; species Bison bison. The sequence goes on from NW_011480439.1 coordinate 187,553, forward strand.
GATTATCTGTATCATTACTTATGATGCTGAAAGTACAAAGAAGTCTAATGTCCAATAATTCTCTACTGGATAAATTCTGAAGATGCCTAAATTCTGTATAGATGCTGAAGTGTTTATTTGTGCATCTGTTAGTACGATGCTTTGGAGCATTTGTAACAGTCTGTAGAGGGAGCCTCTAGATGATAATACCGAGTGAAAAACGCACAGAACGGAACTGCGCGCTGGTGTGTAGTGGTGGTGAGCAGTAACGTTCACGGAAACACCTCTCTCACTCAGGAGGATAATTGGCAGAAAATTACTAAAATTAATTTTAGAATGTAATTAATTAGTAATTAATTTAGTAATTAATTTTAATTACTAAAATTAATTTTAGAACTAAAATTAACTTTATGAATGGTTATTCTTTTTAAGATATCACACATTTTCTAAAATGAACACATGTAATTTCCATAATCAGAAAAAAGAATGTTAATATGAAAAGTGGTGCCAGTTCACTGAGTTAGCAGCTTAAACCTTGTCCTTTATTTTCTGTGACAGAAGGAATGCTTTCCTGTTGTAAAAACTCAGACAATTGTGATTAGACTCTCTTGATACTATATAAGTGCCTTTCAAACTTAAATACTGTTTGGGCTGTCTGTAGTTTGGGCTTCCCTTGATTTGTTCAAAATGTTATAAATTTTATCTGTCTTTATTGTGACCTCCATATGTCAGACACTGTTCTAGGCTTGGGATGTAAAAACAAGAAGAATCCTTGCCCTGTGGTTCTTTAAGTCTGGTCAGGAAGATGGACATTAATTAGCTTGAGCTCAGGAATGGCCAGTGTGGGGTAGGGGGAAGAAGCGGAGAAGGGGAGAAGGGAATTCCAGCTGGGGGGCGGAGGAGGGCACAGGAAGATTAAAGCCAACTAGAGGAGGTGCCTCCCTGCTGGCCTCTCCTCCCTGGATGTAAGGACCCTCCTTAAACCTGTATCTCGGTTGTCCAGCTGTGTCTGAATTCTCCGGTGTGAACTTGTTCTGTGGGAGGGCAGATGTCCTGTGCCTGGGTACAGAGCCCGACTTTGTTTTCATTGTTCGTACGTTTTATAAAGCGTAAAAGGACGGTCAGTGTAATGAACCCTTTTGGTGTGATCTTACCATTCCTTTCTTGTTTAGTTTGGATGCTGTGAAGCTCTGTGTCTACTTTCAACTGCCTTCCCAGTTTGCATTTGGAGTTTGGGTTGGCACTGCGGGTATGTATTTCCTTGGCACATGACTACAGTCATGTGATACAATCATGGTTATACGGATCCTTTTTTTTTTCTCTTGTGAAGTCTCTCATCAGTGTTACCTTTTGGGGAAACACCCACTGGAATATTTGCTTCTCCCGGTTAGTTGTGTTGGATGCTAGTGACAGGAGACTTGGAAGCAGTGAATTACTTGTGATTCTTTTCGATGTGAAATGCTCACTCATCAGCATTTGGAGGATTTGAGGGTGTGACTTGCAGTCTCATTGAAGGGAATTTGCATACACTGGCAAAATACTTTTCTAATTGGCTTGATTCTCTCCAAAATTATTCACTACTATTAAAAATTTAGAAACTTTCTTTGTTTGAAATCAGATGTGATCTATCATGCAAAGTCGTGATCAGTTACAAGAGTCTTTTAGGAACTACTGTACTTACATTAGCAGTTCTCATTTAAAAATGAAAAGGATTTTCCTCCCATAGATGGCCCTAATGAAGTGAAGTGAAGTGAAGTGAAAGTCGCTCAGTCGTGTCTGACTCTTTGTGACCCCATGGACTATACAGTCCATGGAATTCTCCAGGCCAGAATACTGAAGTGGGTAGCCTTTCCCTTGTCCAGGGGATCTTCCCAACCCAGAGATCAAACCCAGGTCTCCCGCATTGCAGGCAGATTCTTTCCTAGCTGAGCCACCAGGGAATCCCAAGAATACTGGAGTGGGTAGCCTATCCCTTCTCCAGTGGATCTTCCTAACCCAGGAATCGAACCGGGGTCTCCTGCATTGCAGGTGGATTCTTTATACTTTCAATCAGATCTTCTCCCTGATTTCATTTCTCAGGTGATTTTTATGGACCTGTGGTTACAAGAAAGATGCTAGTTTACAATTTAGTAAAATCGCTTTATGAGCAGCCATGAAATGAATAGCCATAATCTTCTGTTTGGTTCATAAGAGGAGGCAAGACTTAGCTCAGCATTGTTCTGTAATTTGATCCCGCTTCCAGAGTGCCCCCGCTGAGTGCCTCAGACGAGTCCAGGAAGAGCTGCACCGTGGGGATGGTCTCGATGATCCTGACCCTGCTGTCGTCTGCCTGGTTCCCGCTGGATCTCTCCGCCCACCAGGATGCTCTGATCTTAGCCGGGAACTTGCTGGCAGGTATCGGCCCTGAGTTGAAACACTTGGCTGTGGGTAAACTCACCTCTGATTTCATTTGCGCGGGCACTGTGTGCAGGCATTGTCTTGGGTGCCCGGGCAGTAAGGAGGCAGTGAGAGGGCTGCGTGCTCAAATGTAGGAGTTCATAAGGACACGTGTCAACGCGGCGGGGCGCGATGCTCCCCATGGGGGATTAGGACAGGGACAGGGTTTGTCGGCTGGCAGGAAAGGGCACGGCGCGCAGGGTGCTGCACGGGACGTGGAGCAAGCTGCGTGTGGCGTCGGAGCTGACAGTTTTGGATGCCACGTGAGTGACGATGAGGATGGAGAATGTGGCCGGCGAGCAGTCTGTCTCCAGTAGTGAGAACTTAGTCCGTTTGCTCTGGGAGGTCACTGGAGAGCTTCATGAAAGGGACTTAACAATCGGGTCAGTATTTTAGAAAGACCACTTGGCTTATGCGAATACAGATTGGAGAAGTTAGGGAAACTCGTAGTTAAGGCAAGATGGAGAGAGTCTGAACAGGGTGATGGTTGTGGCTTGTGTTGAAGAAACCAATTAAAAGAGAGTAACGGAGACAGAATCCGCAGGTCTCGATCGCCAGGTGAACTTGAGTTGTCTAGGTCAGGAAGGGGACTGTCGTCCTGGGGGTATATGAGGGTGGGTTCATGGCAAGTGGGCACACAGGGAAATGTCAGGTTCCTGTGGAACCCAAGGCATCAGCTGACCCCAGGGGGTGTCCAGCAGACACCCCATGTGGACGGGTTTGAGTGACTTGGTCTTGCCCCCTGCCCTGGCACTGGGGGGTGACATGTGTGCCCGTATCGCAGCCAGCGCCCCCAGGTCTCTGAGGAGCTCGTGGGCCTCTGAAGATGAGGCCAGCACGGCAGCCACCAAGCAGGAGGAGGCGTGGCCGGCCCTGGGTGACCGGACCCTGGTGCCCATGGTGGAGCAGCTCTTCTCCCACCTGCTGAAGGTCATCAACATCTGCGCACACGTCCTGGATGATGTGGCTCCGGGACCCGCAGTGAAGGTAACCCCTCACCTGGGCAGCTCTTCCCGCAGCTCGCGTGGCGCGGGGGCTCCCAGACACGCGGGTCTCCCCAGTGCAGCCGCCTGCTTCCGGGCTCTCTCTAGCCCCTCCCTGCTGCCTTGGAGTCCATTCTGATGGCAGCCCTTAAGCCCCCGTGTCCGCTTTGCAGGCAAGGCTCCAAGGTGTAAGGTGACTTCTTAGATCTTGAATTGGGCAAGCAGCGAGCCAAGGTGCCCGTGCCTCTGCCTCCCGCAGTGCGGGCTGGGGCTCTGCGTTCTCTCATGGGTGTGCACAGTGTGGACTTCATGAAGAGTCTGGGTTTGTTGCTGCCTAGCTCAGCTGCTTGTTGGCTGTGACCTTGAATAAGTCCCTTCATCATCGCTGAGCCTGTCTCATTTGAAATGGAGTTCGGAGCATTGCTCCCTACCCTGCTTCATGCCCTGGCCCCCGGAGGGTGTCCCAGTGCTCACTCTTGGAGGTGGCAGGCCTGGACTCCCAAAGCCTCCTGCAGCCCCTGTGGCCTGCTGAGGCCTCTCCGGCCTCTGGCGTTCACGGTGCTCCCATTAGGAAGTGCTGGGCCACCTCCCACCATGGATGATTGTCGTGTGGATTAAAGTAGACAGTGTGCGTACAGACTCTGAGCCCCACAGATGCAGATTCAAACAAAAGAAATGAATTCCATGGGTTGACTCTTTTCCACAGATGGGTGAAGCACACAATAGCCTAGTTCTCGGTTTTGTGTTGGTTACATTTCCTTCACAGTGTCTTGTGTTCTGTTTTAGGCAGCCCTGCCTTCTCTCACAAACCCGCCTTCTCTGAGCCCAATCCGACGGAAAGGGAAAGAGAAGGAGCCAGGAGAGCAGGCGTCTGTGCCTGTGAGTCCCAAGAAAGGCAGCGAGGCCAGTCCAGGTGTGAGGCCGGTCGGGGCGAGGGCCCGGGCTGGGAGGCGGGCAGGGTGGGGCGGGGCAGGGGCGGGGGCCGACTGTGTCACAGCGATTAGGACCCAACACTTCTGGTCAGGTCCGGGCTGATGGATGACGTGGAGTTTGGGGAATAAAATGCATAGAACGAAACCACAGAAACGGTTTCCCCAGGTGCGGTTTCCGGTGTTAACTGCTAAGAGGACACAGAGCACACTTTGGCCTTGAGCACGTCTGAGTGTGGTGTTCTAATTATTCGGGGTCCCAGCCGTCTACAGGTGCCCGCCCTGTGCTCCCTACGCCCTGCGCCTCCTCCCTTCTGCTCTTCTCGTTGATTTTCAGGAAGGGAGGCGATGTAGACGGCTGGGAACAGAGGTAGTGGGTGAGAATAATGAAGTAGGAAGTGGAAACCCTCCATTTGGAAAGGCCGCATAGGGAGGAGAGTGGGGATGAAACCATCTGAGTGAGCCAAACCTGAAGAATTCACAGATGCTAGCTGGGCAGCAGCAGCAGCAGCAGCAGCAGCGGGGTCTCAGGCCAGAGGGGCCAGAGTGCCCGTGGGCTCTGCCTGTGACAGGTGCCGTCTGTGCCCCTCACGGTGGGCATTGAGGGCAGGCGACTGGACTCCACCACACGTAGTCACATGCCACCTCACAGTGCTGGGGCCGCACGTGACTCTTCCATTCATTTTTGCTTATAAAGCGTTCATGTTGAGCATTTTATTATTGTTGGAAGTTTATTCCTTCTTTCAGCTACACTGCATGGCTTGTGGGATCTTAGTTCCCTGACTAGGGATTGAACCTGGGTCCTTGGCAGTGAAAACACCGGGTCCTGAGCACTGGACCGACAGGGAGTTAGTTTCCTGTATAAAGCATTTGAAAAGATGCTGTTTTCTAAGGATTGCAGTTCCACTGGGGATTTAGCATCTAAAAAGCTTCAGAACTATGCAGATTTAGTCATCAGTATGTGACTGGTCATCTTTCTGATGATTAATAAACTAAGGACCCCAACCACCCATCTGTAAGGCCTTGTAGCATTTTGTGTTTAGTACCAGCTCAGTGATAGCGTGTGACCCGCGCGGTCATCCGTGCATGCTCACTGCACCCCTGTTGACTTGCTTACAGGGCTCATGACCTCAGTCAGCTGGGGGCCATCCCCCTGGTGCCCCTGGGAGCCTTGTGCTCTGGGGGGTTTTCAGATTGACTGAAGGCCCTTGAGCCGGTTGTTCCTCTGAATTGCAGCCAGGCCAAAGCAGACACCTCCAGCATCACGCTTGTCTTCTCTTTCTCTTTTTATTTTACTGTATTATCTTTGGGAGGTGCTCAGAGTCTACTAATGTTTAGTAGTCAGTCTCTTACTACTTCTAATTAATCAAAAAGGCAGGAAAAGGTGGCATTTTATCCTCAGTTCAGTCGCTCAGTCGTGTCCGACTCTTTGCGAGCCAATGAATCGCAGCACGCCAGGCCTCCCTGTCCATCACCAACTCCCAGAGTTCACCAAGACTCGCGTCCTTCGAGTCAGTGATGCCATCCAGCCATCTCATCCTCCGTCATCCCCTTCTCCTCCTGCCCCCAATCCCTCCCAGCGTCAGAGTCTTTTCCAATGAGTCAACTCTTCGTATGAGGTGGCCAAAGTACTGGAGTTTCAGCTTTAGCATCATTCCGTCCAAAGAAATTCCAGGGCTGATCTCCTTCTAGAATACTTTAAAAATAATTGTTACAGGGATCTCTTTTAAACTTGGCGAGTGTGTCCTTTTGATGTGAGAGTGTATCTTGTCTGTGTGAAGCCTCTCGGCCACCTGAAACCTCGGGGCCTGTCGCCACAAACAAGTCCTCGTCACTGGGAAGCTTCTGTCACCTGCCTTCTTACCTCAAACTGCACGACGTCCTGAAAGCCACTCACGCCAACTACAAGGTACTGCTTTTGTAAAAATACCCTTGCTCTCACACATTTCAGGGGACTGTCGACATATTTCCTACAGTTGTAGCTTACAGACATGTATGAGTGAGAGGGCCTTAGGGATATGAGTTACGATTAGCTTTTTCGGCTTTGTTTATGATAGCTTCCATCATACAAAAGGTTAGGATTTTTACTGGGAAAGTGATGTCTTTATGATCTACTGGTGCTGGGTCTGGGCTTCCCAAGAGCACCCACGTTCAGAGATCGGCTGGACGGACTCCTAGGACTCAGCACGTGGTCGCGCTCGCAGTGCGGACTCCTCACAGCGGGGTAGGGAGGACACACGGCCAGCCTGTGATGGGGAGGATGCAGGCGGAGTCTGGAGCAACCTCTGCCCCCATGAGGCCACGAGGACCACACCCCCACCACTCACTAGAGCAAGTGTGCGGCCATGCTAGGAGAGGAAAGCAGGTGTCCCGCCTGAACACGCGCATCCAGACAGGCCGGCACAGTGAGCCCCCGGCTCTCAGGAGGGCTGGTGTCCGTCCAGCGGACGGCTTCCCAGCCGAGCTCCCAGATCCCCGGGCCAGGCCTGCGGGCGGGTTTCTGGAAGGACAGCCATCTCCTCTCTTGACTCTTCTGCATGGGTATATTTCTCATTCTGAGAAAGAGATTTTTTCCTTTTTCAGCAGTGGTTAGATTTTACTTCACTGAGCAAATTGCTTTCTACTTAGTGTAGTGTCTTTGCGAGGGTTTTGCCGGTTTTTATTTTCAGTCTCTCCCTCTCCCCTTTGTTCTTTCATGTTATATCCTTGGACCCGATCCTCCTCTCCATCTGTTAAATGGGGGAAATTGCTGCAAAATTGACTTAAGCTTGGCCCTTTAGGATCTTAACTTAATACCTCTTAGACTAATTTAATATTTTGCCGTACCCAGACTAAAAGGCTGTGTCCGGATCTGATAATGGTTCTTCCAGGGGTCCTAATGTGTGTGGAAGAGCTGTGCTTGTGCTCAGTCGCTCAGTCATGTCTGATTGTGACCCAGTGGACTGCAGCCTTCCAGGCTCCTTTGTCCATGGGGTTCTCCAGGCAAGAATGCTAGAGTGGGTTGCCACAACCTCCTCTAGGGGATCTTCCTGACCCAGGGATCGAACCCGGGTCTCCCTCATTGCAGGCGGATTCTTTACTACCTGAGCCACCAGGGACACCCTGGTGTGGAAAAGGACTTACATTCAATTTTTTTTTTTTTTTTTGCTGCTCATCAGGCACTGGTTACGATGGGCATTAAGCATTTTTTCTCACTATGATAGAAGGTTAGGAATTATTTCTTTCAATAGTGTCAAATGTAAGTTGGAAGATGCCTTTGAAAATCAGTTTTTATGTAGCTATCTGGAAGAGTAATTTCCTTTCCAAGGCGTTTCCCCAGTGCTACAAGCAAACAAAGAAGCCACCCCCACCCCACCCCCACCCCCACCAAGATGAGCCTTGGGCTGCCTGGTGGAGCACAGCTGCCAGCGCAGACCGTGGTTCTGTCTCAGGTGCCCGGGAGGCTGCCGCCCCAGCGATGCCTGTTCTCGTCTCCCTCCTCATCCCCCAGGTCACCTTGGATCTTCAGAGCAGCAGCGAGAAGTTTGGGGGTTTCCTGCGCTCTGCCTTGGACGTTTTGTCTCAGATTCTGGAGCTGGCGACGCTGCAGGACATCGGGAAGGTTTGTGTTTCCTGTCTTCTCATTGAGCTGTGGCTGCCACGCCTGAAATGCACCTCTGGGCCAGGTGCCTTGGAGTGGGAGCCCACCATGCTGGCACGTTTGGGAAGCAGGGAGCAGGTTCTTCAGTCTGGGCACCTGAGTCTGATTTTCATCTTAGCCTCGCGTTGAGGGGAGTTCAGTTTGTATTCTCTTTTCACAGTTGAATTAGAAAATTACTGGGTTTAAAACTGTTGAATCTTTTGCCTTCTCTGACCTGCTGCATGTTGAAAAGTCCAAGCAGTCACAGTGAGGGCTTGTTCAGTGGCGCTTTAGGAAGGAGCAGAGCTGTGCTTGAGGCTTGTGGACTTTGGTGCTGAGCCTAGTGACTAACCTCTGCCCGCCACCCTCCTGTCGTGGGGACCTGGTCAAGCAGACGGGATAGTTAAGGGGCCGTGCAGTGACTGCCCCTGTTGTGTCCACATCCAGATGTGACAGTCAGCACCTTGCCCACTTGCTCTGGTGTGTGTGGACCCACCTGTCCGGCTGGGGCATCGTGGTGTCTAATGAACTCCACAGTGAGTTTCCGAAAGCCCACGCTGAACATGGGCTACCGTGCAGTTCGCCGTGCTCGTTCTCCCCGTCTTTCTCTCAACGTGCGTGAAGCTTACCTGGTCTCAGTCATTGTACACATTGTCTTCTGTTTCTTGTCTCTTGTACTTTTCCCACATGTCAACTCAGAAGGGGGTGGAGGAGTGCTCAGTCCAGGGCTAAGTCTTCCGCCCGAGGCAAGGGCTCTCTGGCTCAGCCCGGGGCTGCGAACCCACAGGGAGAGGGGTCACTGTCCGGGCCTGTGTGAGCTCTGAGCACTGCTCCCTCTGCCCGCCTCCTCCCCGCCCAGCGTTGCGGGGCCTCCTCAGGTCCTCTCTGGGAGGCCACTCTTCTTTGGAACCCTCACTGAGTCCGTTTCCCGGACTCCCAGCTCTTTCTCGACTCGGGGCTCCTGGTCTCTGCTCCGTCCCTCGTCCTCATGCCCCTCCTGGGAGCTCTCCGAGGGGCATAGTGAGCAGGGCAGCCGTTCGGCTGACCAGCTTGTTTCCCATCTCTCAGGGACTCCTGTCCTCTGGTGCCTGGTGATCACGGTCTTGGAGCTGTGGTTTCATGTATTGTCTGGCTTTTTTGGTGGTTTGGCTGTGGGATAAATGTAGTCCCTCCTACCCCTTACTGGCTGGGAATGGGGTGTCCCTGTTATCCTGTGATTTTATGTTCTTGCCTGGGACTTGTTTCCTTGTTACCCTGGACTTGCAGAGCCAATAGCACCAGCCTCTTCTCAACCTGTTCTCAGTTTCTTAGCCATGCTGTGTGGGGCCACCCAAGGCGACAGGTCACGGTGGAGAGTTCTGACAAAACGTGATCCGCTGGAGAAGCGAATGGCAAACTACTTCAGCATTCTTGCCTTGAGAACCCACGAGCAGTATGAAGAGGTAAAAAGATAGGACACTGAAGGATGAACTCCCTAGGTCAGTAGGGAGTTCAATATGCTCCTGGAGATCAGTGGAAAAATAACTCCAGAAAGAATGAAGAGATGGAGCCAAAGCGAAAACAGCACCTGGTAGTGGATGTGACTGGTGATGGAAGTAAAGTCCAATGTGGTAAAGAGCAGTATTGCATAGGAACCTGGAATGTTAGGTCCATGAATCAAGGTAAATTTCAAGTAGTCCAACAGGAGATGGCAAGAGTGAACGTCAACATTTTAGGAATCAGTGAACTAAAATGGACTTGAATGGTGAATTTAATTCAAATGACCATTATATCTACTACTGTGGGCAGGAATCCCTTAGAAGAAGTGCAGTAGCTCTCACAGTCAACTAACGAGTCTGAGATGCAGTACTTGGGTGCAGTCTCCAAAGTGACAGAATGATCTCTGTTCGTTTCCAAGGCAAGCCATTCAATATCACAGTAATCCAAATCTATGCCCAAACCAGTAATGCTGAAGAAGCTGAACGATTCAATGAAAACCTACAAGACCTCCAAGAATTAACACCCCAAAAAGATGTGCTTTTCATCATAGGGGACTGGAATGCGAAAGTAGGAAGTCAAGGGATATCTGGAGTAACAGGCAAGTTTGGCCCCGGAGTACAAAACGAAGTAAGGCAAAGGCTAACAGTTTTGCCAAGAGAATGCACTGGTCATAGCGAACACCCTCTTACAAAAACACGAGAGAAGACTCTACAAATGGACATCACCAGATAGTCAGTGCCGAAATCAGATTGATTATATTCTTTGCAGCCAAAGATGGAGAAGCCCTATACAGTTAGCAAAAACAAGATCAGGAGCTGAATGTGGCTCAGATCATAAACTCCTTATTGCCAAATTCAGACTTAAATTGAAGAAAGTAGGGAAAACCATTAGCCTATTCAGATATGACCTAAATCAAATCTCTTATGATTATACAGTGAATATGACAAATAGATTCATTCAAGGGATTAGATCTGATAGACAGAGTGCCTGAAGAACTATAGACCGAAGTTCGTGACATTTTACAGGAGGCAGTGACCAAGACCATCCCCAAGAAAAAGAAATGCAAAAAGGCAAAATGGTTGTCTGAGGAGGCCTTACAAATAGCTGAGAAAAAGAGAAGCGAAAGGCAAAGGAGAAAAGGAAAGATATAAGCATCTGAATGCAGAGTTCCAAAGAATAGCAAGGAGAGATAAGAAAGCCTTCCTCAGTGATCAGTTCAAAGAAATAGAGGAAAACAACAGAATGGGAAAGACAAACGATCTCTTCAAGAAAATTAGAGATACCAAGGGAATATTTCATGCAAAGAAGGACACAATAAAGGACAGAAGTGGTATGGACCTAACAGAAGCAGAAGATATTAAGAAGAGGTGGCAAGAATATACAGAGGAACTATACAAAAAAGATCTTTATGACCCAGATAACCACGATAGTGTGATCACTCACCTAAACCAGACATCCTGGAATGCAAAGTCAAGTGGGCCTTAGGAAGCATCACTATGAACAAAGCTAGTAGAGGTGATGGAATTCTAGTGGAGCTATTTCAGATCCTAAAAGATGATGCTGTGAAAGTGCTGCACTCATGCCAGCAAATATGGAAAACTCAGCAGTAGCCACTGGACTGATAAAGGTCAGTTTTCATTCCAATCCCAAAGAAGGGCAATGCCAAAGAATGTTCAGACTACCTCACAATTGCACTCATTTCACACGCTAGCAAAGTAATGCTTAAAATTCTCCAAGCCAGTCTTCAACCCGTGAACTTCCTGATGTTCAAACTGGATTTAGAAAAGACAGAGGAACCAGAGATCAAATTGCCAACATCCGTTGGATCATCAAAAAAGCAAGAGAGTTCCAGAAAAGCATCTATTTCTGCTTTATTGGTTACACCAAAGCCTTTGACTGTGTAGATCACAAGAAAATTCTTCTGTGGAAAATTCTTCAACAGATGGGAATACCAGACCACCTTACCTGCCTCCTGAGAGACCTGTATGCATGTCAAGAAGCAACAGTTAGAACCAGAGAGGGAAAAGTGGTTCCAAATTGGGAAAGGAGTACCTCAAGGCTGTATATTGTCACCCTGCTTATTTAACTTCCATGCAGAGTACATCATGAGAAACGCTGGGCTGGATGAAGCACAAGCTGGAATCAAGATTGCCGGGAGAAATATCAATAACCTCAGATATGCAGATGACACCACCCTTATGGCGGAAAGTGAAGAAGAACTAAAGAGCCTCTTGATGAGAGTGAAAGAGGAAAGTGAAAAAGTTGGCTTAAAGCTCAACATTCAGAAAACTAAGATCATGGCATTGGTCCCATCACTTCATGGGAAATAGATGGGGAAACAGTGGCTGACTTTATTTTCTTGGGCTCCAGAATCACTGCAGATAGTGACTGCAGCCATGAAATTAAAAGACACTCCTTGGAAGAAAAGCTGTGACCAACCTAGACAGCATATTAAAAAGCAGAGACATTACTTTGTCAACAAAGGTCCGTCTAGTCAAAGCTATGGTTTTTCCAGTAGTCATGTATGGATGTGAGAGTTGAGCTATAAAGAAAGCTGAGCGCCAAAGAATTGATGTTTTTGAACTGTGGTGTTGGAGAAGACTCTTGAGAGTCCCTTGGACAGCAAGGAGATCCAACCAGTCCATCCTAAAGGAAATCAGTCCTGAATATTCATTGGGAGGACTGATGCTAAAGCTGAAACTCTAATACTTTGGCCACCTAATGCAAAGAACTGACTCATTGGAAAAGACCCTGATGATGGGAAAGATTGAAGGCAGGAGGAGAAGAGGACGCAGAGGATGAGATGTTTGGATGGCATCACCAACTCGGACATGAGTTTGAGCAAGCTCTGGGAGAAGGACAGGGAAGCCTGGCTTGTTGCAGTCTGTGGAGTTGCAAAGAGTCCAACATGACTGAGAGACTGAGCTGAACTGAACTTAGTTTCTGGATTTCCCTGGTGGCTCAGGTGGTGGTGTCGGCTTGCAGTGCAGGAGACCTGGGAATGCACAGAAAGCATTCCAGGTGTATTTGTTAAGAGACAGGATTATTAGATAGCTTGTGATATGAAAGACTCTGGTTGAATTCTTCCAGTTAACACTTCTTAGTTACCTGCTATGAGCGGTGGCGTGGAACAAACTCAACCCTGCAGAGTATACATACAGCCTTGGACATCTGGTCCAGGGGAGTTAATCGGAATATTCAGCATACATGGGCCTGAGTATATGAAGTGAACAGAAGTCTGTCACTGTTTAGTGCAGGAAGTTGCATCAAACGAATGAAGCGAGTGGCCTTCTCCCTGTAGTTGATGTGCCGCGAGCAGTGGCTGGAGGCCACGTGGCTGTGAGGAGGGGCTGCCGCTGGCAGTCGTGGACCGGCTCTCGTCCCCAGGGTGCCTTGTCTGCCGAGAGCTCGCGTACGAGGCTGGGAAGCACCTGTGAGGGCAGGCGTTTGAAGGCAGTCGTGGTGGTCATCTTTGCAGGCTGTCAAGACACATCCAGGACTTTTTGTGGCAAATCACACCTGACGTAATATGTGTTGCATTCAGCTGACCGTCTGCAGGTACCCCTGAGATGCAGCTCCCCTGTGGACTCTGACCTCCTGCTCTGAGAACGGGGCTGGACGCAGAGGGCGCGGCAGATCCTAGGTGTCCTGTGTCTGGACGAGTGAGCCAACGAAGGCATGAATGTAGAAGCGCGTGAAAGGAAGGCCGAGAGCCTGGGTTTCAGTGCTTCATACTGTCTCTGGCTGTGATAAGTGAGAGCCTGCTCTGAGTGTCCTCTGGTGTTGATGGATGTTCCCAGTTTAAATGGAAGCACTCCTGTGTGCTGTCCGTGTGGGACTGCGGCAGCAAGTGGTCTGTGACTCGCTTCCTTTAATGCCTCACACTTCTCCTTTCCAGTGTGTTGAAGAGATTCTGGGATACCTGAAGTCTTGCTTCAGTCGAGAGCCAATGATGGCGACCGTGTGTGTTCAGCAGGTAAGCAAGGAGCTCCCGGGAAGTCCTTCTCCCTGCACGTCGCTGGCGCGCAGCCTGGCGCTCAGGAGGTGTTGCATGCGGCAGCTGCACCAGCCCGCCTCTGCTTGCTCGTTCTCGGGCCAGGAGGCTGCTTGTCCCCTGCGCCCCTGGAGGAGGGGCTCGCCCTTGGGGACAGGCTCCCATCCCCCTCCTGCTGTCCGAGCGCCCCTCCCACGTCCGTACGGCCGGAAGTCTTGCTCGAGCATCCAGTTCGTTTCAGGTGGACTCAGTGCGTATGTGGGGAATTCCACGTTAATTCGACTGTCAGTGACTTCAATTCTTCTGCTCCAGTTGCTGAAGACTCTGTTTGGAACAAACCTGGCCTCCCAGTTGGACGGCCTGTCTTCGCACGCCAGCAAGTCGCAGGGCCGTGCGCAGCGCCTCGGCTCCTCCAGCGCGCGGCCCGGCTTGTACCACTACTGCTTCATGGCACCGTACACCCTCTTCACCCAGGCCTTAGCGGACGCCAGCCTGCGGAACGCGGCGCAGGCAGAGCAGGACCAGGACACCGCAGGGTAACCTTCTGAGCGCCCCCTGTGTTCTCCAGAGCTCTCTGCGGTGCTGAAGGCAGGGCCCCCCCTTCAGAGAAGCATGTAGCCCAGTGAGAGACAAGGGCCTGGGGTGTTCCCATCTCGGCGGGTGGGGCTGGGCTGCGGGACAGGAGAGCTGACGAATCAGCAGACCGGGAAGGGGGTGCGTGTGCTGACACTGCAGGCACGTCGCTGCAGGGTCAGGTCCTGTGTGTTGCTGGCGCCCAGGGGCCCGCTCGGGTGGCGCAGCTGTGCTGGTGTGCAGACGACTGGTGGGTGGTGTGTTCCCAACTTCATGGATAAAGATCTCTTTCCACTTAATTTATGGCTGTGTTGCACTTCCCCAGTGGCTCAGGTGGGAAATCATCTGCCTGCAGTGTGGTTCCATCCCTGGGTTGGGAAGATCCCCCGGAGAAGGCAATGCAACCCACTCCAGTACTCTTGCCTAGAAAATTCCATAGAGGGAGAGCTGGTGGGCTACAGTCCATGGGGTCACAAAGAGTTGGACGTGACTGAGCGACTTCACTTTCTTTTTTGCTTTCTTTCTTTTTTTAGGATGTCTGGAATTGCAGTAGTTGTTTCTTAAATTACTGTTAATTGTTAATGCATATTTGAGTTACTATGTAGTAGCAGTAGAACTCCTGGGTTTTTGTTACGTAGATTTAGAGTATTTTAGGAAAATGTCCATGTTTTGGGCTTTAATTGGTGATATACAGACTTTTTCTAAGTCTCAGGACTGCTATTGGTGCTAAGTCAGTTCAGTCGTGTTCGACTTTGTGTGACCCCATAGATGGCAGCCCACCAGGCTCTCCCCCGTCCCTGGGATTCTCCAGGCAAGAACACTGGAGTGGGTTGCCATTTCCTTCTCCAGTGCGTGAAAGTGAAAAGTGAAAGTGAAGTCACTCAGTCGTGTCCTACTCTTCACGACCCCATGGACTGCAGCCCACCAGGCTCCTCCGGGATTTTCCAGGCAAGAGTACCAGAGTGGGTTGCCATTGCCTTCTCCGACTAGGGCTCTTTAAATTTTTGTCTAATATGGGAAATAAGTAAAACAAGCAAATGTCTGATCATTGTCATTTAATATTACGTTTCTTGAAAAGGGTATTTGCTGTAAAAGTTTAAAGAAATCAAGCTATGCCTTCTGAGTCTCCGAGCCTTTTCCGAGCCTGGCGCCTCCAGCCCCTGCCCCCGGGGCTGCGTGAGTGTCTAGCAGCAGTAGCGCTCTGGCCCAGGTCACCTGCTGCGGGTGACGAGCCATGGTGGTCCGTCCACCATAAACTCAGTCCTGTCTGATGGCATGCTCAGTCGCTTGGTCGTGTCCAACTCTGCGACTCCATGGACTATAGCCCACCAGGCCCCTCTGTCCGTGAGATTTTCCAGACAAAAATACTGGAGCGGGTTGCCATTTCCTTGCCTGACTAATCTTCATTAAAAGAAGAGCTTGATGCTGCTACACCGAGTGGCTGTTGAAGTCCTTTTGACCCTGAAATGTTCTGATTCTGTGAGTTGGAGTTAGCTTGACCTGGGTCTAGCTGGGGACACAGGAGAGTATGTAAGGGTGTTCTTTGCTTGCCCTCTTTCCTACCTGGCAGGTGGTTTGACGTCCTCCAGAAAGTGTCGACCCAGCTGAAGACAAACCTCACCAGCGTCACAAAGAACCGAGCAGACAAGGTAACTGGGAGCCCCTCAGGTTGCGGCTGGAAGCGGCTGCCGCTGAAGACTCACTCGCGTGCTCTTTCTCCTTCGCAGAATGCTATTCACAATCACATTCGCTTGTTCGAGCCTCTTGTTATAAAGGCTTTGAAGCAGTACACGACCACCACCTCTGTGCAGCTGCAGAAGCAGGTGCTGGACCTGCTGGCGCAGCTGGTGCAGCTGCGGGTCAACTACTGCCTCCTGGACTCAGACCAGGTGTGACACTGCGCCTCTGCTCTGCCGTACCTGTTCACGATGTAGTGAAGGTTACCTGGGAAAGACGCTGGAATCTGCCGTCAGGAAGTGTGCCTTTCCTTCCCGCACTGGCTGCTGCCTCTCCTCTGTCTCACCCACGGTCGGGCGCGGAGGCCTGGCCTGCGGAGCCTCGGCAAGCTCGGCGCCCTCAGCTGGGCTCTCCAGCCTTCACGCTCCTGCAGTGGTTCCTCCCATCTACCCACCTGCCCCCACCCCAAGAGTAATTTGAATTTACGGTTTGGGGGGACATCTGTGCAGAATCCAGAGTGTGGTTTTAAACAACTTATGAGGAACGGTTGCCAGTTTCAAGCTGTCACCTGTTGCAAAGGCGTGTGGTCTGTCGGGCAGCGGCTGGCCCCTGCGCCCCAGCTGTCTGAGCCGTCCCGAGGGTCCTCACTCGCTTCCACTCCGTGGGCCCTCACCCCCGCACCCTGCTCTGGCGTGTGCGACTGTGGAAAGGCAGATCCCTTCATGACGTGAATTCTCTGAAAGCAGGAGTCAGGCCAGCCAAGGTCACCCCAGGGACAGTTGTGTTTGGGGCGTCAGGATGTGACCATCCCTGTTGGGCTGTGACCGTGGGCCGCTTTCCTGGGCGAGATAGGAAGTGTTCTGAGGTGGAAACGCTGCAGCTCTCCGTTTGCCCCTCAACGTCACCGTGTTGTGGGTGCTGTGGCAGCGTCGCTGCCCTGGGGAAGCTCGACGGAGAGGTGACCCCGCTTTCCCTGCAGTGCTGCTGGGGGTCCACCCGAGGGGAGGGGCCTGGGGGCTTTGTGTTGGCCAGCATCTTCACCACCCTGCTCTCCGCGCTGGTTTTCAGGAGGACATTCTCCACAGAGCTGTTTTCCTTCTCTGCGGAAACGCTCCCAGGGGATGGTGGTTCTGTCGTCTGGGGAGGGGACACCCTCATCCGCGGTGGGGTGGCTGTGGCCGAGGGGAGGCAGGCGTGGGACCTGCCGTGGGGCTTCCCGGGAGGAAGCAGGGCCCGGCGCGGGCTGGCTCCACTTGTCGGAGCCCAGCAGGCACCTTCGCAACTCCTCATGGAGACCAGTCCTCTCAGTGGTGGTTAGAGGCCCCCTCTCTCCCCAGGTCTTAGGATTAGTTGCGGTGATGGCCTTTATGAACAGGGTAGAAAAACGGAAGAGGCCCACGGTTTGCCTCAGTTCAGGGCATGGCTTACGGAGCCCCTGTGTGTGTCTGTGTCACACCGGGGGCAGGAGGGAGCCGGAGATGAGCTCCGAGTGTCAGGGTGGAGAACGAACACGCACCTAAAGCTCGACATGGTCGTGAGCAGTCCCGGGTGTGGCCTCCACTCACAGCCATTGCGCCCCCAACAGCTCTGGGTGCCCGGCCCCTCTGAGCGCTGGTGCTGTGGGGAGAAGGTGGGCTCAGCTGGACGTCTTGTCCCTAAGCCAGCTCAGGACGCCCAGGCTGCTGGGCGTGCCGCAGCCGGACCAGCGGGACCTGTGCTGCGCCCTTTGGGGGCCCCCTGGTGGCCCCTGGAGCTTCTCGTTTGTTTCTCCCAGGAGGTTTCACCTCAGTGTTGAGTAAACGAGTTTAAAAGGGTTTCTGCAAGTGTCTTGAAACTATCTAATCTGACCGTAGCATACATTTGAGTTCTTGTATAGAAGCAAGGTTGTCTACCGTCAGGAAACTTGTCAGAGGTCTATACAGATGAGCGCCAAGGAGAGTAACCTTGTTTGCACATTTTAATTACTGATGTGAAAATTGTATTTCCTGCCTGTAGGTGTTTATTGGATTTGTGCTGAAGCAGTTTGAATACATTGAGGTCGGCCAGTTCAGGTAATTGCATTTTGTTACTTTAGACTTCTTGTCCTTGTTACATAATTACATGTAATTTTATTTTATTTTCATCCATTTTATTTTTTTGGCCACACCAAGTGGCATGCAGATCTTAGTTCCCTGACCGGGAATTGAACCTGTGTCCCCTGCAGTAAAAGTGTGGCGTCTTAATCACTTCCTACTGGGGAAGTCCATACGTGTAATTCTAGATTTTTAAGATGAATGTTTACTTTAAAGATCGCTGGGCGTTTTTGCCAGGCACTGTGTTTAATGAAAGTCTGATCAACGTGCTGTGGATTTTTGTTTCTCTTGAAAATTAATGACTTAAGTATCTCAAGCCTTGTTGGGAGGTCGTTCTTCACCTGACATTTACACGTGTTGTCAGTTTTCATTTCAGATTTTAAAGCATTTAATTATAATGGTTTTGCTAAATGAAATCTTATTTGAGATAACAGTAATTTTTTTCTAATCTTACAGAAAACAGCATTAGATATGGTTATCTTTAGTAACTTTACCTTGCTAGCCTGTAAGGTTTTAATACTTCATCCTGTAAATATAATTGAAAATGAAACTCCTTTAGTTTCTGAGCCACTTAGTCGTGAGGGAAGTGTGGTGCAGAGGAGTGTCCTGAGCGGCCTGTCCGCCCGCCTCTCCCCCTGCCCCCGGGTCTAGAGGCCCGGGCTCTTGTTCTTGGGTGTGTCACCCTGACCATGTGATTGGAGGCAAGTTACCTTTTCTCCTTTGGGTGCCAGCTTCTTCAGTGGCAGGGTGAGGGGCAGATGGAGGCGCCCTGGGCTGCGGTGATGAGGGTGCCTCCCTCAGGGCCCTCACTGAGCCCTGCCAGCTGCCTAGCGCCCCAGCGGGCGTGGGGGCCCCGCCCCAGACAGGGACTCGAGATGAGGGTGACGGGACCGAACCGGGTGCCGAGGCTCCGAGTGCTGCCCCCCACCCCACGCTCTCCTGTTTCTCATATGCATGCTCTCCACTTTGAATCAGGAGTGTTTTGGGGCTGTTAATACGATGATGTTTTTTCATTTTAAAAGGATGTCTTTGGATGTTTCTGTTTCTAGGGAGTCAGAGGCGATTATCCCAAACATCTTTTTCTTCCTGGTATTACTGTCTTACGAGCGTTACCACTCAAAACAGATCATCGGGATCCCTAAAATCATCCAGCTCTGTGACGGCATCATGGCCAGCGGGAGGAAGGCAGTGACGCACGGTAATGGGGGGCGGGCCTCTCCCTGGCTCTTTGGTCTGTGTGCTTACACTGCCTCCCGCTGGCTGTGCGCGTGTGTACTCTGGCCAGAGGTGTCTGAAGAAGGGAGTGTGGTCCACCTGGGTACAAACAGCGCACGTGGAGTCAGCCATAAATACTCTTGTCTATCCACATGAAACAGAAAACTTTAAAATCCAGCTTCTGTAAGGCCACTGGGTTTATTGCCCAATGTCCTGGAAGGTACAGTGTGGCCTTGATTCAGGACCTTGTTTTGACTGCCTGTTTCATAGGAGCTAAAGTGAGGTCCACAGAGAGCGACCCGCAGCCCAGGCACCTGCTGCCGCCTGGCGCAGTGAGGCTGTGCTGTGGGGAGGAGTGTCACCCCTCTGACTTCCTCCCAGCTCGCCCTGCTCGCCTTATGTGGCGCTGTCGGCAGAAGCCTGGAGGCCTCTGCGCCGTGGTGGGGGCGCCTCCTGTGACCTCTGCTGGCTGCCGCACCGAGGTCCCCCTGTGCTGTCCCGCGGCGGCGGACCTCCCAGGCCGGGCGCGGGGGTACGCAGGGCTCAGCTCCTTTCCGCCTCCACGCTAGCAAGGCGGCCAGCCTACTGTAGGCCCCTGTCCCGGCCTCGGCAGAGGGGCCCTGACTGCGTGTGCCTGGGCCCTGGAGCTGAGAGTGCAGGCCTCACTGGAGGGGCGGCTGAGGCTTCCCAGACCAGAGGGAAGCAAGTTCTTTGTTTGGAAAGAAAGTTGATGGACAGTCAGACCTTATTGTCTCCACTACAGAGCCTGGTCATCTGTGGGAAACTCAGCCAGTATGTGTGTGTGAGTGTGTGTATGAGTCTGCATGTGTGTGAGAGAGAGAGAGTGTGAGAGAGGCTGAGGGTGAGAGTGTGCCTTTCAGTAACTTGGTGACTTGGCCCGGCTGATGCTCCTCAGTGAAAGGCCTTCCTAGTTTACTCCTGAGGGTGTGTTCGGCCAAAGACTTCACTTTGCTGTTTTGAGTAAAGACATGCCTTGAGGGGGAAACCCTTAGTCTAACGAGAGACTGAGTTGAGTTGCTTGAAACACTATAGAAATCTAATACTCTAAGTGTTTTCTGTGGGAAAAGCATCTGTGCTCTTTTCAGGTGACTGAGCAGATGGTGTATGAGGTTAGGATGCTGCTGTTTTTTAGTTTAAATTCGACTTTTGAATTTGTGTCACTTTGTGTCAGAAGTAATGTTATGTCACAGAAGTCCTAGTTTTCAAAAAGATTTCACAACCTTGTGAAGTGTCAGGGAAGACCCTTGACCTTCCAGGATGGCGTACAGATAATCTCCGTGCACTCCTGGGTAACCTGAAATTATCCCTGATCGCCGAGTCGAGTGTGGATCAGACCTCTGTTTCTTGGAAATCGTCTGGAGGCGTCAGTGTCGTCTCCCGAGCGCCTTCTTAGTGTCCTTCTGTGCCCACAGCCATACCTGCCCTGCAGCCCATAGTCCACGACCTCTTCGTTTTAAGAGGAACCAATAAGGCTGATGCAGGAAAAGAGCTTGAAACCCAGAAAGAGGTGGTGGTGTCCATGTTACTGAGACTCATCCAGTACCATCAGGTAAGGGGTGGGGTAGGGGAGCAGGAGTGGCAGGAAGCCTGCGGTGGCCCTGTCCGCTCGTCAGCGAGTGTGGCTCTGTGCCAGCCCTGGGCTCTTGGGCAGTGGGGAGACACTGCAGGCGGAAGGCTTAACGGGGTCTCTCTTTAAGGCCCCACGCCTGGCCGACGGTCATAAGTTCAGTCAAGGTGGTGGAGGACCCTTTTCCAAAACAAGGACCAAAAATCAGTCAGCAGCGTTGATCACGGTGCTGGAGTTCTGAGTAACTGTTTTGAAAGATCTCAGCCTGAAGTGATATAAACACTTGTTTGTACATGTATTTACCACCGTGTTGGTGGAGGACCAGAGTCTTTGCACTGATTTCTGGCTCCGCTTTCCTCCAGGTACATTTGGAATTTCAGATGGTGTGAGGCCGTCTGAAACCTGGCATTTTAGAGAGCCCTCTTCCATGACTGGCAGGGGCCTCGCCCTCATGGTCTCAGTAATCCCTGTTACTGTTTGTCTCTGGCACAGATTCTCTCACAGAAACTTCTATGCATTCTCGTTTTGCTTAACCTAGGTAGTATTTAACTAAATACTTAGCGTTGAATTAAATCCCGTAGGATTAAAAGTACAACTTCCATAAGAGGGTCGAGAGCCAGTGCCCAGCTCTTGGCAGGCACATGGGCTGGTGTCCCGTGCGTCCGCAGCCTGGCTTACGGGACAGAGCGCGGCTGGCCTTGGTTGGGGAAGACGGGCCACAGC